>NW_025776302.1:0-175927 GCF_021130785.1 Homalodisca vitripennis
AAAACAAGAATTGAAATTGTGGCATAATAACAATGTCATGGAAAGTATCATATATATTACTTCAACTCGGTGACAAATAAAAGGATCCAGCCCGTATGATTCAGCTTGGCAAAGTTGTTGATAAACATGTTTCTACAACTAGTCCTGTAAATTTATCCTTTTATACTATCCATTAAGGTGTGTTTAGAAGTATGATTTACTGCCTGTGTGTAACTAGTTAGTGACTTCAAGCAACTGACCATTCGTGATCGGGTGTGATCGGTACCCCATATTGGTTAGTGGTTGTGTCCTGTGGAGGAGATCTTCAAGTCCCTGTAAGCAGATATTGACTAAATTGTGAATAGAATAGAACAAATTTGTCCTTTCCACCTGTTGTAGGTACCAGCACAAGGAGGAATCGGTTAATCTGGCAGAGAAGACTGGCACTGGAACGGGGCTTGGGCTATTAACATCGGCGGAGGCTTTCCACCATTATGCAGATGGGGGTCATGGCGGTGGTTATTTTGTCCCATATGCGGATATCACATTGCGTCCAATCCTGAACTGCCACCTGTTTCGATATGAGGCAAGCCGCGTCCGTACTGCCATGATAGTGGACTGGGACGCTCATCAGGTTAGATGTTTGGTCGTTTATTGCCAATGTTAGTGCATTGGATTTCATCTGAACACATGATGAGTATGTGAAGTATTTTTGACAGTCTACAGGAAATATATCTATGATGCCATTTTACTTGTTAAAAATTATTCACTGCACATGTTTAACACATAATTTATAAGACTAGTGGGAGACAAAAAACAATATTTTTTCTACACAGACTAGATTTTTTAAGGAACAATATTTATTATAATGGTCAAAAACTTTTGAAATTTTCATATTAAAAATTGTGCATCTCAGCATATATTTTCACAATTGTTAAAAGATTTTTTAATTAACCTGACAATATATGGAATTGATGAATTAATTATGCAAAATATTGGCAATATCACTGTATAATCTGTAAATACTAGCTTTAGTTTTACCTGTTTAGGATTAAATTGAATTTGAATTGAATTGTCCATTACAAATTCAATACATCTATGTACAGTAGAAATACAAAAATTCAATTAGTGCTTGTGATCTGATAATATTCAAGAGAGCAAGTTCCAGGTAGAGCGTTCACATTTAATATTTCATTAATTACAATGATGACAGTGGCGTTTTTGTAGAATAATTTCAAATAAGTAATACAGAAATGATACATATCTCCCTTCTTTAAAGTCCACAGAGATGTTTCAGGATAGTTAAGAAACAGAACTATTTATCTTGTTGGGTTTAAAAACCAATTTTTTGTGGACAATAGCCTTACTAGTCAAAGAAAGCATGAGCATGATCTTGATATTAGACTTTAACATGAAACCATTTTTTTGATTCTGAATAAGCAGGAAAGAATATTTTACTTTCAGTGAAAATTGTATCCAGTATGGACTATACATCATAGACATGTATAACAAGATACAAGATATTTTTATTGTCATTAAGCACAATACATATTATGCAATAGACAAAGTCAACATATTATATAGCCTACTTTAATTCTTTAATCTAAGCACAGTTATAGGACAAAATACAGTATTGCCTATTGCTAGAACTAAATAACAATAATATAAATGTGAATAAAAACAATAAAATTACAATTAAATAATTTTAAAAAATCTATATAATACATGCTAACAATCCTAATCTTAAATTAAGAATGGATTAAAAACTTAATGGAGCTAACATCACAGGCTTGGTAATCTTCAACAGTGTAAAAAGCTTTATTTTTTCAGCCACTTTGTAATGGTAACTTTAAAATTATTAAGTGTAACATTTCATGCTTTCTCTGGTAATTTATTAAATAATTTTATACTGAAAAATATCTGGCTGTTTTTTGGTCTTTTCGAGTCTGACTGGGGGTAGATCGAGTAAATACTTTTTTCTTGTGCAGTGTGTATGAAACATCTTGTCTATTTATGAAACTTTTCAAATTTTCTTTTACATCAAGTAATGAGCAGTAGATGTATAAACCTGGCAACGTCATAATTTGAAGTTCTTTGAAAAAAGGTGAACAAGATTCTTGTTTTAGAAAACATTTTTTAAAATCCTAATAGCTTTTTTTTACCATAAAAATATTTTTTGGCACTACGAACTGTTTCCCCAAAGAGTCACACCATACCTCAAGTGTGAATGGAAAAATGCATAATAAGCAGTTATCAACATCTCTTGAAGTAACAGTATTCCTTAGTTTTACATAATAGGTATATAACTCTAGATAGTTTAGTACATAAATAATTTAAAACATGTTGCCAGCTTAATTTACCATCTAGGATAACACCCAATAACTTAACAGAATCATTACTGTATTTAGTATTATTGTGTAGAGATAATTTTAAATATTCAGTTTTATTATGATTCACTGCCAACCCATTTGCTTTAAACCAGTCCTAGTAGCTAATTTAAATGAACTTTCTTGATCAGATTTTAAGGTTTGTGAGTCTTTATTTCAGTTTAAAAGAGTAGTATCATCCGCGTACAAAACAGAATTACAAGGTAGGCTAGATGAAAAATTCATTGATTGCAACATTAAACAGAAAGGTCCCAAAACAGAGCCTTGCGGAACTCCCAATTTCACTGTTTAGAAATTGGACTTGTTCTCCCCCTGGACAACCATCTGTTTCCTGTCAGATAAATAAGATGACAATAATTGTAATTTTATGTTTTATGCCATAACTAAACAACTTTTTAACAACAACTCATGATTAATACAGTCAAAGGCTTTACTTAAATCTATCAATGTTGCAGATGATATAATCTTTTTCTCAAAATTATTTAAAATGTTTTCCACAATTTTTCCTATTGCTTTCACAGTGTTTGATTTTTTTATAAATCCATATTGTTCTTTACAGAGCAAATTGTTTTGAGGAGAAGAAATCATACAATTGGTCTTTTAAACAACACTCAAAAATCTTACTCAGTATGGGAACCAAAGAAATGGGACGGTAACTAGCAGATCTGCCTTGCTGCCCTTCTTATACACTGGCACTACTTTGTAACATTTCAGTGCTTTAAGAAAAATCCCCTCAGATAACATCCAGTTAAATAGAAAAGTCAATGGTTTTTACTATGTAGGGTATAATATCCTTGATGATTTTATTATAAAAACCCAAAATAATCTTCGCTTCTTGATCCACTCAACTTAGATACTTATTTTATAATTTTAAATTCAGTTATTACATTTAATTGGAATGTTTTACTAGCATTATTAAATCTAGATAAATAATTACTCAAAAGCTCAATAGCAGTGTCAAAATTATTTTGCTTCAAATGTGTAGTACTAACTATATTTATAAAATAATCATTAAAGTCATCAGGCTTTATTAATTCTTCAACGCTTTCTTTTCTTACAATGAATTTCCTTTTTTATTATACTCCAAGCAGCTTTACATTTATTTGGAGCTCTCATAATATATCTGTCAGTGTTAATCGTTTTTCTTCCTTAATTCTATTTTTATACATCTTTTTTATTTCTATATACATTTTTTTGTGTTCAGCTTCATTTTCTGTGCCCTTACTTATCTTGAATCTATCATAAAACACTGTTACTATATTTCTAAGTTTATAGTTCAGGTGTAAACCAGTCAACCTTTTGTCTATTTCTACTTTTGATTTTGACATCTTTAACAGGACAGCATTCTTTAAGTGAACTTGTTAATATTTGTATAAAAAAATCAAAAGCATCGTCAACAGTTGCCACCACCAGTCAGTCTAATTCAGTCTATGTTTCAAAACCTTCAATGGCACCAAAAGACAGATCTCTCACTTTTCTTTTAAGAATATTTTTTGTCTGGTACTGTATTTGAAAAAATGCAACTCATAAAACTCTGTGTATATACCAGCGTGATCAGATACATTTGGTTCGATAACTTGACATTTTATTTTGTTTTTGCTTTAAATTACTAACGACATTGTCAAGACAAGCATCTTCTCTAGTTGTATCAAAAATTATGACAATACATATTAAATGATCTTAATTAAATTCAAAAAAAGTACATTTTTCAGAAGAATCTTTTCTTACATCTATATTTAAAATCACCTGTTAAGTGTCACAGTTGCAAAATTTTTATTTAAAAATATCATTAAAGACTCCAAATAATCAAAGAAACTAAAAATATTACTCTTTGGAGTACGGTAGATGGTAACTATAACATCAATCTCCTTTAAATATATAGCTGTTGCTTCCAAAACAAAGACAACACACAAAAAATGTAACAGTAACATCTACCCACGAGACCACAAGGCTGAGGAAGCCATCAGATGCAAGGTCAAACTCCAGTCCTTCATTGAGGATAGAGAGTAACTTGAGTAACAATATTGTACAGAGTGGGGCATATGTCAGTTTTCCCCAGAAAAGAAATTTAAAGGCTTTATAGGTTAATTGAATACAACACTTTTAGGCAAGAAAAAAAATTCATTAGGTATATGAAATTACTTACATATTACTTACTGTACAATGTTGTAGCAACTGTTCGAAATGTCCACCTTGATTTTGTATACACTTCATACAACGACTGAGAGAACAGAATCACAAATGTTTTAGCAATAAGGGTTTTTATGGTTATTAACAAGTTCAAATGCATTTCTAATTAGGTTTCTGAGTTCTTCATGATTTTGCCAGGAGCTACTACTTCGTAGTAGTACAGTACTCGAAATACCCCCTCATACCATAACACCAGGCACATTGAGATCTGCTTGGATTACGTTATGAGGATTTACATCCGACCAGTACACGCAGTTGGTGCCGATTAAACGCATCCATTTAGTTTGAAAACATGCCTCATCACACACCACAAAATTGATCGCAAGAAATTTGGATGAACCTTTGAGCGGATAATTATTGTCCCACAGGATTCCAATCGCCTATTGGAAATCATCCTCGTGAATGGCCCATGGAGTAAAAGATGGACTGTATGGCTTAAATTTTAATTGCTTTAACATTCTTTGCACGCTTCTTCTTGATATTTCTAGTTCAGCAAATGCCTTACGAGTCGATTTACCAGGACTGGCTACAAAAGCTTGAGCAATATTATATAAAGATTAGGTTGTTATTGTGACAGGGTAACGGCCATGAAACAGACTTCCTAGGTAAGGAGACCAGTGTGTTTTTATCATGGACATGTACAACAGTAACATCTACCCCACGAGACCGCAAGGCTGAGGAAGCCATCAGATTGCAAAGTCAAGCTCCAGTCCTTCATCGAGGATAGAGAGTATCTCGCTTCTGTTAAAAAGTAAGTCCAGGATATGCTGTTCACATTCTATTCTTTTTAGACACAAGAGTTTAAAACATAAAGGTCCTCTTACTACAAACTAGACTTGTAAGAAAATGTTGAATTTAGCTCAATTTTACCTTCTAGTTGGAACAGCATTTGAAAATCTGATATTGTCACAGATTTGATATCTGGAAACCATGTCTGATGAGACAAAAAATGTTGGTGACCTTGGAGGCAACAAGGAAGTCACAGAATAAAAAAAATATTTTTAAATAAATCTAGTACAATCATATGACATTTTAATGAGACATGGTAGTTCACGTAGCCTAACTAACCACAAGATATCTTGACTAGGATTTTCCACCTCAAATTTTCCATGCAACCACAACGAAGCCTTATATGCAACACTTGGTGTGGTATAAACAACAATAAGGAATAAGAGAGTGTTTATCTCTTATGGTAGTGCTGTGTAATAAAAGTGACTGTTAGTGAGAACAACTAATTGGTGACTATTGATTTCTTAAATATATTGTAAATAAAGTTCAATTGAAGGGACTCAATACTCAAGCTTAATTTGTTAAACTTTGATTTATAAGTATTCAGATTATTTAAAAGCATAGCCTAAGTATAAGAAATTTAATTATTTGAAGAATTTTTGATAGAATTCAGAGCTCAATTTTCTACCTCAAGTACTTATTATAGAGCTCAAATCAAGCAATAAAACACTAATAGACAGGTGTTAAAACCAATAGGACATTATAAACTATACTTTCTAACATATAATAGTCCTAGGCCTACCATGAAATCATAGAATTTTATATTGAAAAAACACTGATATAATTACTCCACTCAATTCTTCAAACTTTTTAAAGTATAGTACAAATTACGCTCAATTAAATACTTAACAATTAACTGTTGTCTACAAGAGAACACATTAGCAAAATAAGAAATGTGCTGTGTGTATGAGTACATTGCTTGAGAACTTGAACTGACAGGCAAAGGACATTCTGACACTACATTTTTACCAGCTAGTTATAGCTAGCTCACTTGGCTAATTGACTGCACTGGGGTTCATATCGGCTGGAGATCCTGAGTTCAAATCCTGCTCATGACATTTATTTTTGCCAAGAATAATTTTATGGAAATTGATTATTGAGCCTATATCCATAATTTTTATTGCATAAGTATTAATTTTTAGAAATAGACAATAAAAAGAATCTAACTATATTATAGTATTAAAAAACAAAGATAAAGAATATTTTAAGTAAAAATATATAAAACTATACTCAAAAAAATTCCTTAGTTTAATTTAATTAGTGGATGTAATAAATAAATTTAAAAAATTATAAAAAAGAGATTAGGAAAAATATACAATAAGTGAAATAACTTTGAAAAATGAAAAACGATGTTGAAAATGGGATTTGCTGCTGGACAATGTGTTTGCAAAGGTGAAGGGTTTTCCACCATGGCCGGCTAAAATAAAAAATATTATACATCAAGATAATAATACGTACTACAATGTTGAATTTTATGGTACTCATGAATGGGCAAAACTAAAATTCTCAGATTTGTACTTATACTTACTTACTTACTTACTTACTGCCGTGGCTCTTGGTACCCAAGGTGGTACTTTGCCTCGCCAACACACTGCCTCCAGATCTCTCTGTCCATTGCCTCTTCTTCCCTTCTTCCCAGTTTTCTTATGTCTCTTCTGATCTGGTCTCGCCATCTCAACTTGGGCCTTCCTGGTGGTCTTCTGCCCTCCGGATTGTTTACAAGGACGTTCTTGACTAAGGAGTTGTCCTCCTTCCTTAGTAAATGGCCAGCCCATCTCATTCTCCCACTTCTCACCTCGGCCACTATGTCTGGGGTCCATATATAGTTGCCTCAACTCCACATTATGCTTTATCCTCCACTCTCCATCTCCCATCTTCAAGGGTTGGCCCATAGATGGTTTTTCTCAATAATTTGTTCTCAAATACTATCAAACGTTTTTCTGTTTTTTTTACCGAACACCCCAGTTTTCTGAGCCATATAACAGAACTGTTCTTATAATGGTTTTATATATACGGAGTTTGGTCTTGTGTGATAGTAGTCGAGAGCTTAATAGCTTGTGGCATGCTGATAAACTTCTGTGTGCTGCATTTATCCTTTGTTGTATTTCCATGTCTTCTTCATTATTATTCGTCAGCATTACTCCCAAATAAGTGAAGTTGTTTACTTTTTCAAATTTGTGCCCTTCTATTTCTATATTATTTTCATTGTTTATTTGGGTTGTTCTCCCACACTCCATTATTTTGGTTTTCTCTTCATTTACGCTTAAACCAACTTTTTGTGTATGGTTTAGGAGTTTTGCGACCAGCACTTCCAGCTCTTCTTTACTCTTCGCTATTATTGCAACATCATCCGCAAATGCAAGAACATTTATTTTGGTCCCTATTGTAATTCCAGCTTCTGTTTGTCTTACTTCTTGTAATGCTTCCTCTAAAGCTAAATTAAATTAGCATTGGGGACAATCCATCCCCCTGTCTGTACGCCTGTGCTTATATCAAACTTTTCCGAGATTTCCCCATTTATCCCCATATATTCCCCCGAGATTTGTACTTATACAATGACAATAAAGCGGAGCTTGGTAAACCCAAAACAAGAAATCCAAAATTTAACAAAGCACTGCAAGAAATTGAACAATCTATATCTGAATATTCCAATGAAATTTCCATAAATATAGAAAATGAGTGTGCAGTAAATGAAAGTGTTTCGGTCAACAACAGGTTGGAGAAGAGAGTGGCTGAGCATGCTTGTGAGTTACACAATATATTTGGGCAGTTGATTTACAAGCATGGATCTGATGATTACACTGAAATTCTGCAAGTAACTACAAATATTCTTGAAACAAATAATTTACTGAAAGCCCAGATTGAGGAGTTAGAAAGTAAATGTACTCACATTGAGAAAGCTTTAAAAAAAGAAAAATCACTTCGGTTGGAGGAGCTTGAGTTGTCTGAATGTATGGAAGCAGATGTGGAAATGGATGTACAAAAACACAAAGGACACTATAAAGACATTGACTCAAGACTTATCTATTTATATTGAAGATGCTAAAATTAAAAACAAGGTAATTGAGGAGCTCAATGCTAATACAACTTTTTTAAACAATGAACTAAACCAACTAAATCAAGAAAATAGTTACTTAATAGCAGAATTAGTCAACTAAAACTAAATATAGAAATGAAAAATTAAAGTTCACAAGTCAGGTAAATGACTTGAAGTCTCTTGAAAACACCCTAAAACTACAAATAGCACAATTTGAACAGCACCAGAGTAATCTGAACATTAAAAACTTAGATGGTATTGTAAATGCTCAGGAAAATAATTTGAATTTATGTACTACATTGTTGGCAAATGAATGGATCCAGGACGATTTAATTTCATTGTATTTTGATTTCCTTCTTCGAAGTATTGTGATGGAAGATGTCTATTTTATGAACCCATGTATTAGTCAAGCTATTAAGTGTGCAGAAAATATTGATGGTTTATTGGAACAGGAGATGATTAGTAAGGCCTATGTATTCATACCAATTAATGATTCTAAGGGAGCAATGGAAGTCAGTGGTTCTCATTGGAGCTTAATGTTGTATGCCAAAACAGAAAAAAACATTTTATTAATTGTTGATTCAATGAAAAATTACAATCTTAACCATGCCAAAGATATATTCACAAAGATGGAGTCTCAAAAGATGGAGTCTCACAGTGTTCATCAGGGGCCATGTTGTTTCATTGAAGTAAAGTGCCCACAACAAAGAGATGGCATTGAGTGCGGCGGCTACATGCTTTTCTTTGTGGATTGGTTGATAAAAATAATATGGGCTCAGGAGGATAATGGGACTTTTGACTTTAAAGGATGTTTTGATTCTTTTGAGATAAATGAGTCTGATATAATCCAGAAACGTTCTATTGTGACCTACTTAACATACAATCTACAATACAAGAATTTGAGGGAAAATATTGCAAAGGAATTAATTTTTTGTATTTTGAATGGAAAAGGAGACCTCAAAACAAATCCAATCCCAGGTAAATATCTATGAGACCCCATGTGATTGCCAAAGAACGGGTACCAGCTATTGAAAACACAACATTACAATATGATAATGAAGAAAACATGCAGTGCCACTTCTAACAACCAAGAGTGGTCATTGGTGAAAGGGAAACATAGACTGAAATATTTTAACCACCAGCATTCCAGAAGGAGTGTAAGGCCCTTTCGGGGGTTGATACAGCAAATAGGTATGATGTTTTGAACGGACACTCAGAAATTTATGAAAAAAAAAATTCATAAATTTGAAGTCAGGGTTCACTTTTATCTTCAAAATTGGAGGAGCTGAGCAATGGTAGAGTGAAAATGCTTTGGGCTTGTACGAGCTAACACCACTTTGACTCAAGTGATTGACTCTGCTTCACTGAGTGATGATAGCCCAGTGATTCTCCTAGGAGGAAGTAATGATAGTCTGAATGGTGATTTTCAAGATATTTACTCTAATCTGGAAAACCAATTACTGCTTCTCAGCAAGACTAAGCCTGTTTTTATCACTTCGATTCCACAAAGACTTGACGAAGATTTCAGGATTGTTGATGATCAAGACTTGAGACTCGTTAATAACTACATTACCTGAGTTAACAAATAGGTTAAAGAATGTCTTTCTGATTGACTTAAGTGATTTCAGGAGGTTTCACTATACTACTCAAGGCCTCCATTTAAACAAAAGGGGAAAATCTAAATTGGCATATTTAATATTAAATGCTCTTTCAAAATGGCAGTCTACTGTCACTTCAGGAAACTTAAATAAGAGTATGAATATCAACTCCAATCCTGAAGATTGTAAAAAACAACTATTGAACCTTATAAGCCATCCTAAAAATTGTATCAGCCTTATTGAAGAAGATATGGTTGATACCTTGTCCAGGAGTGAGTTGGAAGTCAACAGCCCAAGTGAACCCAGTGATGTTATTGGTTCTGGGAAAGAAATAAAAGTTCTGGATGCGGACATGTGGCAGGTGATTGAGGACTTGAAAAGTAATGATTCCATTGCCTTCGCCCACTCGATCTCGGGTGATTTCGATCATCCAAGAAGGATGACAGCTGGAGTGGGCAGTTACGTTTGCAAAAACAGTTCGGCAAGCCTCAGAGGACGGATTGCATAACTGAGTTTCTGGCGTGCCAGAGAAGTGATCCTCAAGCAGCAGCAGTATACAGTCTGATAACCAAAGATCACTATTACGGTAAGCCTAAGAAGAAGGACTATGACAGGGCATTTCTTGACCTGACATTGGGAATCAAGAAGAGGAAGTTCAGCACATTGGTATGCTCACCGACAGGTTGTGTCCCGGGATCATGTCCAGCTCGACCATTTTGCCAAAAACATCAATCTTTTTCATAGGACCACTGGTGCTGCTGTTTTGGTAATCACTAAAGAACAACCAGGAGCTCAAAGACCATTGCATCTTGGACTTTCTTATTCTGCATTTATCAGCAAGCTGAGGGATGAAATCAGGAGGGGAGGCCTTGTGAACCAGCCAGACACAGAAGCACTTACATCCTTGACGAGCCAGCCTCACTCGCCTCACCAAGTCAACGTCCAGAGAAGCAGTCAAAGTTTTTTAGACAATCTGAACATATTCCCACCTCTCTAAATTAAATGTATCTTAAAAATCTGAATGGACTCCTCCACCAAGATAAAACCTTCATTTAAATCAAAAAATAGTCTTTTCATAATGCACCAAAATATTCAAAACTTTTTGTCTCGAAAACCATCATTAGAAATTGTATTAGATGAAATAAAACCAGACATTTTAATTCTTTCAGAGCATAACCTTCAACCATTAGATATAAATAATACAAAAATAAATGACTACTGTGTTAAATCTTGGTACTGTAGAAAGCACTTTAGAGGTGGCGGAGTCTTAATTATGTGTCAAACAAATTTTAATCTAAAAAAGATTGAAATTCCTGAAATGAATGAATTGGTGATTGATAAAGAATTTGAATGCTGTTTGGCTCAATGTAAAATAGATGGATTATCTGTAGTTATAGTTGGTTTGTATAGAACACCTGGCTCAATTTATGATAATGTATTTTTGTACAAACTTAGTGTAGTTTTGGTTATTTTAAGTAAAAAATTTAAATACATAGTGTGTGCAGGGGACATAAATATTGACTGTTTGAAAAAATCTAGGGCTTCAGATATGTTTGGTAATGTGTTAACTCAACATAATATTTTTTCTATGGTTAATTTTGCCACAAGGGTTGCATTTGATTGTGAAAGCTCTATTGACCATATTTTTACTAATATACCAAAGCACCAACTGTCAATCTCTGGCCTTGTCACCGAACTTTCAGATCATGATGCCCAACTTTTAGAAATCTCATATCAAAATTAAAGCAATAATAAAAATTATTTTACTCAATTAAATAGACAGTTTTCAGATAAAAATAAAAAAAATATTCCTAAAAAATTTAGCATCTGAGACATGGTTAAATCTTTATCAGGCACCAGTTGATAAGAAGTATAATACTTTTTATGACATTTTTATGTACTATTTTAACTCATGTTTCCCAAAAGTTAAAACTAGAATAAGGAATTGTAGCAGGATTGATTGGGTAAGTGAGGATTTAAGAAAAGATAAAGAGGACTTAATTTGTTTAAGCCAAACTTTAAGGGTCACAAAAGATATTAATCTAAAGGATATGTTAAAGGAACAGAAAAAGCTGTATTATAAAAATATCATTGACACTAAAAGTAAATATGTAATTAGTACAATAACAAAGTCTGACAACCCCTGCAAAGCCGTTTGGAAAATTATTAATAATGAAATAAAACCACTTGTAAAAAAAATAATGAAATTAAGTTATCTATTAATGGTAAGGAAGAGAGTGATCCAAGAACAATCTGCAATATTTTTAATGAGCACTTTATAAATATAGTAGATGAATATGTAATTCCAAATATTGTCAGTAATTCAAATTTTGTATCCAATATCAATCATGGTAAAAATAATAATCAAAATGTTAGACCTACCCTCCAGAAATTTCGAGTCAAACCAATAACTGAATTAGAAATTGAAAAAATTGTTATGTCTTTTAAAAATAAATACTCGGCTGGTTTCGATGAGGTTCCAATGCCAATTATTAAACATGCAAAAAAACTTCTGATTAAGCCACTCCCACATCTGATTAACTTATCCTTTATAAGCGGTATATTCCCTGATAAGTTAAAAATCTCTAAGGTTAAAACTGTGTTTAAGAAAGGGAACACCACAGATCCTAATAACTACAGGCCCTTGGCTATTCTGCCGAGTTTTTCTAAAATATATGAAAGAGCAATGTATATGAGATTGATGGAGTTTCTTGAAACCAATGAGTTGTTTGACAGCGAACAGCATGGGTTCAGGCCAGGTAAATCGGTCACAACTGCTGGCATTGACTTTATTGAGTCAATTACAGATTCAGTTGATAGAGGTGACTATGCTGCGGGAATATTTATGGATCTGTGCAAGGCTTTTGATAGTGTTTCACATAACAACCTAATAAGCACCCTCAGGGACTTGGGTATTATTGGAATGCCACTAAATTGGCTACAATCCTACCTTAAAGATAGAAAACAATATGTCGAAACATCATTTAAAAATAAATTTAATCAATTGATATGTATTAATTCCAAGTTAAAAAATATATTACATGGTGTGCCTCAAGGATCTATTCTTGGGCCAATCTTGTTCTTATGCTACCTTAACGGCTTACCGTAGACTGTAAAAAATTCGGGAACTAAAATGTGCTTGTATGCTGATGATTCTAATCTCATTATATCAAACAAATCTTTGCAGGTAATTGAAGATCAAGCACAAAGTGATTTGATCTCAGTCAGAAACTATTTCTCCAACAAAAATTTGTTACTTAATCTCGAAAAGACAAATTTTGTCTTATTCAGTACTCGCCAAAATAAATGTGTAGACAGTCCAAAGATCGAAATTGGACAAGTAAAACTTAATCAATTAGACAGTACTACATTTTTAGGAATGGTTTTAGACAAAAACTTAACTTGGAATGAGCATACACATGCAGTTCTAAATAAATTATCTTCTGGGTTGTATGCTTTAAGGAGCATATCAAAATTCTGTAGGTTGGATGTTTTAAAATTGGTTTATTTTGCCCATATATCTTTTGGTATTGTGTTGTATGGTGCAACAAGTGATCAAAATTTACAAAGTATTCTTCACATTCAGAAACAAGCCATTCGTATAATGATTAAGCTGGAGGATCGTGAATCGGCAAAGCAACATTTTCAAACTCTAGGTATTCTTACTGTGTATGGCTTGTACATATTAGACACTGTGGTGGCTGTTAGGAAAGCTAGGGATAGACTTCCTGTATTGGGATCATCACATGGCTACTTGACTAGAAATCGAAACCAGTTGGCAGTACCAAAATTAAAATTAGAATTTAAGAGAAAAAACCCATTAGTTGCTGGAGTAAAGTTTTACAATAGTATCCCCGAAAATATCAAAAGCATTCCTAATGTCAAATTGTTCAGATTAAATTAAAAGAATATCTTGTTGACAAAACATTATACTCATTTAATGAGTTTTTTGAAAGCAGTGTGGAATAAAACTATAGATTATTGGGTAAATATTAATTATACTTTTGTTTATATACATACTGTTTTAGCAAATTAACTTATGTATTTAGTTCTTAAATCTAAGTACATACTATTGACACAGTTTTATATTTGTATATTTATTCTTGTAATGTAATGTGCAAACGGTAAATAAAGATTGTTTTGAATTTGAATATACTGCTAGCTTGTTGTTACCATATTTTTAATGGTTTCTTGTTCTTGTCTTGCTGTAATTTTAATATTAATTAGGCTTTCAAACTTTGTTGGCTATTATTTCAGTGATCTTCAAATTAGTTATTTTTTAACAATAGTTATTAAATACTACCTACCAAAGTACCGTAATTAAGTATATCGGTTATTATTTATACCTGTTATCAGTGGCGTAGCGAAGGGGGGGGTCCAGGGGGTCCGGACCCCCCCCCCCCGAAAATTTTAAGACGTATTAAAAAATAAAGCATGGAGCAAGAGAAAAAAAAGGAGAGTTATCATTTACTCTTGTCTACAAACATTAAATTGATTGATTTAATTGATTAAAGTGACCGTTGTTAAAAATATAATTGTCCTTTCGTTTAAATCATAAAGTATCAAACGATACTTTTGGGCTCGGGCTTTCGGATAGTGTAGTGTAATCACGGTATTGCTATAGAGCGCGGTCACGTTTACGTCGCAAAGCAACCTAAATTGTAACACGGCGAACATTCGACATCAAGCGCTCGTTGTGTAAACAACTACTGGAACAACATGAGTGACATCTTCAAGAAGATGGCACAGCGTGCCTTTGGAAGCGCCGGGAAGCCAGCTAAGAGGCCTAGCTCTCCACCTGCCAGCTCCGGCGCCTAAGAAGGTCGCTGCTCCAGCAAAGGGCCTTTTTAAAGGCCACAACGTCACCACTTCTACTGTGACATCTGACCAACCTACGGCTTCGGTTTCTACGCCCAGGATACCCTTGCTGTTCCTGGACAGTGTTCCGAACTGGCCTACCCACGCCAAGAAGTTGGAGGAGTTGGCGCGGGACGGCCTGACGAAAACATTCCACGGTGCTCACTATCGCTTGAAAGTGACCACCGTGGAGGACTTCAGGGCAGTTCAGCGGTACCTATGTTCCAAGAAGCTGCCCTTCTACACTCACAACCTTGGGCGTGAAAGATCGCTTAGGGTTGTGATCAGCGGACTGCCCGACACCGATGATGTGGAGCTCTTCGATGTCTTAACTGACGAGGGCTTCGCCGTCGACGAGGTTGCACGACTTCGGACAGCCAGGGGACCTACCAGGAGCTGGCTGATCACGCTGACCAGGGACAGTGAGCGAGAGAATCCTGACACTAAGCGGGCTTGCCAAATCTACAACGTGACAAGCCTGCTCCATGTCAGGGTCTCAGTCACTGTCTACAAGAAGCCGGTCGGCCCGCCGCAGTGCTAACGGTGCCAAGGTTTTGGCCACGGCTCCGGCAACTGCGGGAGGCCGAGAAAATGTGTCCGCTGGGGGGGGGGGGAAATCATCTGAAGATGAACTGCCCCAAAGTCTCGACGGAGAAGGGTCACTGCTGCAATTGTGGCGGCGATCACAACGCCAACTATCGTGGGTGTCCAGCCTACAAGGAGGCCAGAGCGGCAGCTGTCCAATTAGGCCGCAAAACCTGACGGCCTACCAAACCAGCGGTGAGGCGATCAACGGCCCAGCCGCCCAAGCGACCAGCGCGAGATGAGTCACCAGCGGACTCCGTATCGGAGAATGAAGCTGAGGACCACATGCCGCAGAAGAAGAAGCGCCGGAGGAAACCCCAGAACCCAGCCAACCGACTTCCTCGCCCGCCGGCATCTGTGGCTGACCTTCCGGTCACACAGAGGCCCAGGGCGACTCCCAGGCAGAAACTAGAGTGGCCACATACACCAGCCACTCTGCCGCAACAAACGGAGGCGCCAGCAGCTGATGCAGCATCAGAACCAGCCGCCCCCGCCCAGCGCAGCCTACAAGCCGTCTTGAAATAGCTGCGCAGCTGACCGCCCTCACCCGGCTCTTCAATGAAGCTGTGGCCCTCAGTGGCACACCGACCAACTGATAGACTGCTGCAGGAGCAAATTGTACAGTTGACAGGCAAGTCATTGAGTTCAACTGCTCAGATACTGCCCACAGACCAGGAGGAGCGCCCAGAGGCCATCCTAGCGACCCGACTTGGACTTGGACAGTTTAAATTAGCGACCACTTCGTTCAAATTCGTCTTGGGGACGTAAAATGGCTGCTTAGAATTAAGTCACGACGTTTATTTTAGTGTCATTAAACTGTAGACGTGTATATAATTATCGAAAAAAAAATATAAAAGATCACTTCCGGTCGGGAAAATACACTTTAAAAGCTCTACTGATAAGAAGTTCCGACTACTTTGGATTTCACTGACTGAGGTTGTTTGTCTTTGCCTACATTTTCCTTAGTATATTCCGATCTGAAGTGATTATTTTTGTTTTTTTTTTCTCGATAATTATATATTTATTCGTCGGCGTTGAATTAATACCTAAAATCAATGTCCTAACAAAATTATAAATACCACTTTTACCTCAACCACTGAACCAGTGAAATCCAAAATCGTCAAAACTTGAATCTGTAGAGAGCTTTTCTTCGGTATTTACCGACCGGAAGTGATTTTTTGTCGATAATTATATAGGTAGTCCGAGTACAGTTTAATGATAACAAAATCGTCGTCCTAACTCAATCAAAAAACCACGTTTACCTCTATAACCGAAGTCCGAAAGTAGTTGAAGTTACTGTATAATCATTAGAGTTTTTCAGGTGTATTTTATTTCCGACCAAAAGTGATTTTTTGGATTTTTTCCGATAATTATATACTCGTCTACAGTGTAATGATACAAAAAATCGTCATTATAACTCATTCATAAATACCTCAATCAGTGAAATCCAAAGTAGCCGAACTTCTAATCAGTAGAGTTTTTTTCGGTACATTTTCCGACCGTTAGTTTGATCTGTACCGGAGCAACGCTCGAAAATTTCCCTCCTTTTCTAAAGGGTTTCGGCCGTCAGTCAGTGCCCAATGTCCCCGAAGGGGTATTTCATTTTTTCCACAGAATATAGTTGTGTCAATTATATGCTTGAGTGAAGCTCTGTTTTGTTCTTTTTCTTTCTTATCCAGTGAATCCAACGTCACTTTGGAGCCTTATACTCGGCCAGAATCGAACTTCGTAAAGTTTCTGTAGCTATACAAGAAAATTTGTGGTACTAGAGTTGCTGTGAGAGTTGAATTTGCCTATTACATCTTTCCACTTTCTACAAGACGTAGTTACTAAAGCTCCATATTTTTGGTATTTACCTTTTACCAGTGAACTCATTGGCAAATAACACACAAAACGTCCCCCGGATCTTCCAGTTTCGGACCCCCCCCGAACGAAATTTCTGGCTACGCTACTGCCTGTTATTATTAATAGAACTTTGTGAATTTATGACAAGGTCTGTGCCGTATCAAAGCTTTATAGAGAAATTTGAATTTAATCAGGTTTTATCTAATTACAGTTTTAAACAGACTTTATTAAGTTGTTATTTAGACTGATACTTACTGTAATTTACAGATACTTAGACGAGAGCCTAGCCAACTTCCACCCTGACATCCTGGTATACAACGCAGGGACTGACATCCTGGAGGGAGACAGTTTAGGACTTCTCTCTGTCTCTGCTCTTGTAAGCTGTTCCTCACATTCTGTGCTGCCTTTATTTATATATGGTTTACACATAAGTATGGTTTGTGTAAGATAAACCATGAAGCATATAAAAGTATTGTATGATAGCTTCTCACATAAGTAAGGTTTTTGCAGTACACAGCTCGAAGCATATCAAAGTATTGTTTGACACCTTCTCACATAAGTATGGTTCGTGCAGTACACAGCTCGAAGCATATCAAAGTATTGTATGATAGCTTCTCACATAAGTAAGGTTTTTGCAGTACACAGCTCGAAGCATATCAAAGTATTGTTTGACACCTTCTCACATAAGTATGGTTCGTGCAGTACACAGCTCGAAGCATATCAAAGTATTGTATGATAGCTTCTCACATAAGTATGGTTCATGCAGTACACAGCTTAAAGCATGTCATCGAAGCATATCAAAGTATTGTATGATAGCTTCTCACATAAGTATGGTTCATGCAGTACACAGCTTAAAGCATGTCATCGAAGCATATCAAAGTATTGTATGATAGCTTCTCACATAAGTATGGTTCATGCAGTACACAGCTCGAAGCATATCAAAGTATTGTATGATAGCTTCTCACATAGGTATGGTTCATGCAGTACGCAGCTTGAAGCATGTCAAAGTATTGTATGACACCTTCTCACATAAGTATGGTTCAAGTATGGTTCAAAAACAAAACAAAATGGCTGACACTTAACATTCACTGTGAAAGTGCTCCTCATATTAGTGCAGTTATTAGTAGGTAAACCCAACAAATTGCTTACTAAATACTCACCACCACAACTTCAACAGCAACTGTAAGTGTTACAACTATAATATAATACAAATATAAAAGATAAAGCAAGAATACATTGAAAAACTAATACCACAGAGCTGACCTACATTAAGAGGCAGCAATTTCACATTTAACTCATATCCAACTTCAAGAATATACCACTCTGAGAGTACAAATCTCTGCATAAATTACAAATAGTGTAGTTTAATTAAGTGACGTCAAACACATAAGCGACTAAACACGATTATTTTACCACTATCAAGACAACCTCACAGGCGCTACACCATACGTGACAAGGCCGCTGACCCAGATACCGCATCAGCAGTGCTACACCATATGTGACAAGGCCGCTGACCCAGATACCGCGTCAGCAGTGCTTATGCTACGACAACACCTTTTAGCTGACTGCAGTACAACTAACACTGTACTGCTTCTATCTGGCTGACAAGGAATTGATTACCCATAAATCAAACACATTTATTTTTAACCTCTGACTAATTCTGACCACTAGAAGTCTGCCAATTGCTTGACAAGGTGTCTCAGTGGTGATGAATTGAGTAGTTGCCACTGAGTACCGTGTCTAGTAATACACTGGTCTACAGTATCTTACATTTTTGACATGGTTATTGACTACCTTAAATCAATCTAAATTTTACAGTGCAATTCCTTATACCTGACCTTTTTGTAATTACTGATACTCTTAAGAATGCCATCAAAATATCCCTGTGGTATATGCTAAATAGGAGTAAAATACTCAGGATTAAAGTGCACTGGTACATGTGAATTGTGGTGGTACCATGCTGGCTGTCAGAATATCAGTGAAAAAACTCTTAAAAAAATGTCCTTCAATAAAATAAATGACTGAAAATGCAACAAATGTAATACAGACTCTTCAAACCTACTTTCTCAAGTGACAGCTGATTCAAATATAAGCTTCCCCTGTAACACAAACATGAACAATGGTTCTGATTCTCCAAACATTTCTATTAAAGAACTTGAACATAGCCTAATTGAGAACAAATTTTTTGAAAACAAAGCCAGTGAAGAGGGAAAGCTTGAAATGGCTGCAAAAATAGGCTCTGTACTACTCAACGAGAATAATACCTTGAAAGAACAAAACATCAGACTCAAAGCTGAACTTGCTAGCTGTGAAGAACAGATTGAAGAACTTAATAATGAAAAAGAAAGGTACACAGAGAGACTAGAAGCACTACAACGCTGTCTAGACGATATGCAAACTTCACTTGATAGAGAAACCCAACTGCGACGGAAAAACCAAGATACCTTTGATGAGCATGAGTGTAAAATGGGGCAAATAATTGATGATTACATTTGTAAGATGAATGAAAAAATAATAAAAACCCTGCAAGTTAAATTTGAAAATCAAATCAACATCAATATGTCCAAATCAACCATCAGTACCGCTTCTCAGACCCAAGGCATCGAGAATGATCCCTCATCTGCAACAGCCTCTCCATATCCTGCTGCTCCAAATCCTAAAACATAAATAAAAAAAAAACAAGAAAATATGGAAAATATGATGATAGCATTGTCTTCACAGCTTCAACAGTTGTCTACTAATCAAACAAAACAGCTCAGCAATTTGGATCATTTACCTGTGGAGAGTAAACCTATCTGCACTCAAAATTTAAATTATGACCTGACCAACCCCGGGACAAATGAATCACTGACTTCGACCCCAGGAGCCAGACAAACCTGCAGACAAAAACTGAACGAAAGTACATTGAGTAACGCCTATCCAACATCAACCCCAGGAGCCAGACAAACCTGCCGTCAAAAACTGAGCGAGTTGAAAAAACCTTCTACTAACAATAAAAGAAACAACGTTTTCAGTGTTTCCTTACAGGTAGCAAGATTTACAGCTAATAAGGACAGGCAAGGGGGTGTGAATCCAAAAATAAAAGTGCTGGCAAAGAAACCGCCAATAACTGCAAAAGTCTGCAGTCATAATGAAGCTCTAGAAGAATTCTTCGTAAAGCACATAGAATTCTACAAAAAAATCAATGAGAGCTATAAAAGTAGTGCTATTGAATTAGAATTGCTGCCAGAGCACTCTGAACCTAACCCTTCAGATGAACCTTGCACACAGATGGCAACCTCCTCAACAGGTCCTTTTTTAGAGGACAGCCGCCTGAAAAAGGCCAAAGAATAACAATTAACACTCCTAGGCCTGGTTTGGATGGAGAAAACATATTGTCGATTTTCCATCAAAATGTCGACCGCATCAGTAACAAGGTGGAGAGATTAAACCATTTATTATCCTCTCTCAAGCCAGATTTGGTAGTTGTCACAGAACACGGACAACATGCAAATAACATCATAAATACGCAATTAAATGGTTATACTCTGGTCTCCGCATTTGGAAGAGTGCATAACATTAAAGGAGGGGTAGCAATTTACAAAAGTAACAAAATAAAGAATGAAACTACAAGTTTGGAAATGGAACATCTAGTCTGTGAAGTAACAGTTGCCTCTATCAAACTTTCTGGAAAAGAACAACTTTATTTGATAGGTGTATATCGGCCTCCTAATAATCTGATTGACATCACAGCAGAAGCTATCGAGGTCCTTCATAAAGTTCTGGATAACATTCTGACTCACAGCAGAATTATTTTGATTGGGGATATAAATATTGACATTTTAAGACCTACTAGGGAAACTATTATGTTTGATGAATTTCTTTTGTCCCATAACATGACACAACTCCAACTTTCGGCGACCAGAGTATTTCAAGGTCATCAGTCCTCCATAGATGCTATCTGCACAAATGCTGAAATTGATGAATCTCAAGTGAAAATTCTCCATACTGGTATAAGTGACCATTTCGGACAACTTTGTTATCTGCCTCTGTCTGTTGAATCAAAAAAAAACTACTACCTCCTCTCATCGACATGTAAGTCCAGAGAACTTAACAAATCTCAAACGATATTTGGCTGAGGAATCTTGGACTAATGTACTTCAACAAGATAGTGTGGAAGAGGCCTACAGACAATATTTGAAGACAATAACATACTTTTTAGATCTCACTTGTCCAATCAAGAAATTCAGAGTTGTGGCAAAACCAAAAGCTCGACCATGCTATGACGAAGAAGCTCTCCGCTTAAAGAAAGATTTTCTTAAAGCGAATGAGAGATATTGTCTTTCTGGCAGCCAAGAGGATAAACAAACTTCTACGCAGCTAAAGAAGGCTTACGACTTAAAACTAAGGACCTTAAGACAAGAGGCTAGTGCTGCTCATATTGACAATACTGTTAACAAAAATAAGGATGTTTGGGAGATCATAAACAGCGAGAGAAATCATCAGCACAAGGACACAATTTCTGGATTTGACTTCATAGTTAAAAACGGAGACAAAATTGACGACCCTATAGATATAGCCAACCATTTTAACAACTATTTCTCAACTATTGCTGATGAAACTCTCATACAGAACCTGTGCATCAACCCAACAATGCAATTTGTTCAGAACCCACCTGTTGGAATGCCACTGACCTCTATGGAACCCACATCAATTGAAGAAATAAGTAAAGTAATAGACTCACTAAAAACAAAATCCTCTTTTGGCTTAAATGAAATATCCTCAAAAATTCTAAAATTTTGTAAAAATGAAGTAGCGGTACCGATTTTTTCATATCACACAACTATCTCTTCTGCATGGTACTTTCCCCTCAAGTATGAAAATTTCCAAAGTTATCCCTCTTCACAAAAAATCCAGTAAACACCACATAGAAAATTTTAGGCCAATATCTTTAATTCCACCTGAATCCAAAATTATTGAGAAAATTGTACTCTCTAGACTTTTCAAGCATCTTCAACTGAACAACCTTTTGACAGAGGAACAGCATGGTTTTTATTAAGGGACGATCCACCATGACTGCAATAGTAGATCTGTTGGAGCACATTGTGGACAATATCGAGGCTGGAAATAATGTAGTGGGAGTGCAACTTGACTTGAGTAAGTCATTTGATTGTCTAAGCCATGACTTGATTATAAGAAAACTTTTTCATCTAGGAATCCAAGGAACAGCACTTTCATGGTTCTCAGCATACCTTGAAGGAAGACGCCAGGTTGTAGAAGTGACTCAGACCATAAAAAGAATTACTACAATTTCTAGATCTGAGGTCCTGTCAATGGACTGTGGTGTACCGCAAGGATTGTGTTGGGGCCTGTACTTTTTATATTATTTACTAATGATTTTCCTAACGTTTTACATTCATACAGTAATTTAGTCATGTACGCTGACGATTCTATGCTATTAACTGCCAATAGCTCAGTGGAAAATCTAGAAATAAATTCATACATTGCTGTTAACATTGCTATGGACTATTGTAGAAACAATGAACTGGTTTTCAATGAATCAAAGACGAAACAAATTTCATTTGGGAACAAGAAGGATGACATTTCAGATCTACCAAATCTTCAATCTGTCAGCTCAACTAATTATCTTGGAATCATTGTTGATGACAAACTCTCATGGCTAAATCATATTAATAACTTATGCCTTAAACTTAGCTCAGCAATCTATGCCATAAAAAGGACGAAAGCTATAAGCACGACAAAAGCCACAATAACAGCCTATCATGCTCTGTTTGAAAGCCATATGAGATATGGCTTAGCGGTTTGGGGTGGTTCAACTGAAAGAAATCTCCAACGAATCCTCATTCTTCAAAAAAAGGCTCTAAGAATCATGGCCGGCTTGGGATGTAGAGAGAGCTGTAGAGGGGTATTCAAAGAGTGGAGGTTATCAACAGTAGTCAGCCTTTATATTGTAGAATGTATTGTGATAGCTACAACTCATAATGTCCAACAGCACCAAGACATTCACTCTTACAATACTAGGCATGCCAATAACTTTACTTTGCCAATCCATAAGTTAACTCTCTCTGAAACAAAACCAACCTATGCTGGGGCAAAATTCTTCAATAATCTCCCTGATGAGCTGCAGAAAATGGAAGGAAGGAAGTTGAAGAAAAGCCTGCACTCCTGGTTCCAAGAGAGACCCTTTTACTCAGTAAAAGAATTCTTGAATTGGAGAGTCGACTCGCAGAGAATGTGAAGACCTAGGCAGCTAAGGACAACAAACCTGGGAAAAATTTTTAAGATAATATGTATATGACGCCATTTCCTTCTTGATGAATGTGAAAATAAAGAATTGTCTTGTCTTGTCATGCTCTACGCAGCTTGAAGCATGTCAAAGTATTGTATGACACCTTCTCACATAAGTATGGTTCATGCAGTACACAGCTTGAAGCATGTCATCGAAGCATATCAAAGTATTGTATGACACCTTCTCACATAATTATGGTTCATGCAGTACACAGCTCGAAGCATATCAAAGTATTGTATGACACCTTCTCACATAAGTATGGTTCATGCAGTACACAGAATGAAGCATATCAAAGTATTGTATGACACCTTCTCACATAAGTATGGTTCATGCAGTACACAGCTCGAAGCATATCAAAATATTGTATGATAGCTTCTCACATAAGTATGGTTCATGCAGTACACAGCTTGAAGCATGTCATCGAAGCATATCAAAGTATTGTATGATAGCTTCTTGTAATGTATGCGGGTCGACACTGTACTCTCTATGGGTCGGGAAGAATAATTAAACTACACATTTAGAGTAACATTGCTCTAGGACCGCTCGTAAAGGAACGGACGGGACGCGGAGGTTACATGACGGTGTCTGGTGGTGGACTCCGGGTGGACTGCTGGCTGGCCAGCTTGGACCGTTGGTTGTAGGGTAGTGGCGTGATGTGACGTCACAGGAGAGCAGCCTATGAGCATTCTTTATTCTTTTAGACCACATCGTATGTTACATCGCCTGACAATACATACTGCCAACATCACTGGTGCAGACATTAAATATCACTATGGATACCTACCAACTTAGTACTTCTCACACTAAATACACTACAATCCTCCCCCTTAAATACATAAGTCCCCTACAATTTTAGAAATTTATCAATTACAATTTGTTTTACAATTCTCCAATTTTAAATCAATTACAATGAATAAGAAAATTGACATTATACTCTTTTATTTTTGTAAGTATAGATTATAGAGAACAAAATACAAACTCAATATAATCATTTAACACAAATCACAAACACTTCAATCAAAACCAATAAATCAGAATATAGCAATTAATAACACATTGAATGAACACAATTAACAAATCGATAATAATAATGCTTAAACAATATTAATTATATACAAGTCACAATTGGGTTGTATTTACAAGTCCATTTTGACTAAAGGTTTACGATCCCTTAGTGGGTATCGTCTAACAGGTGTCATTTGTTTGGGTGAAACGCTGGAACTGTTATTGTTTACATTTGTACGTGGGCTGGGGCTTTGCCCCTGAGCGTTTCTGTTATTGTTATGGTTTTTGCGGAGAGGGGGGCAAGGTCGTTGCTAAAAGTACTGGCGACCTTGCGCTCGCTCTGTCCCGCGACTGTATATCGATCGTTTCCTGCGTGTGCTCTGTTGCCACGCTTGCGTCTGGGAGTCTAGGCATTGTTGTCAACTCAGACATTTCCGGACTACACTGTAAACCTACCAACTGGTCGATATGTCGTTTCCACCTCATGCCCGTATTCAGTTCAACTAAATACGTGACTGGTCCTAATCGTGAAACTACCACACCTGGTATCCACTTATTTCTACCTCTGTAATCTCTGGCTATGATTGGTTGTCCAATAGCTAACTGTCTAGTTTTACTACCCCTATAGTACAATCGTTGTTTTTCTTGATTATCTGACATTATTGCTTTAACATTTGGGCGAATTAAATCTAACCTAGACTTTAGCGATCTGCCCAACATTAATTGAGCTGGCGATAGATTGGTAGTAGAATGCACTGTATTTCTATAAGTGAACAGGAAGTTACTCAAAGCTAATTCTAAATCCTTGGAATTATGAAGAGCTGTTTTCAATTTATTTTTAATAGTTCTGACTGACCGTTCTGCCAAACCATTGGTTTCTGGGTGGTATGGTGGTGAAAACGTGTGTTTGATACCATTTGACATCAAAAATTCTTTAAACTCTTGACTGGTAAAAGGTGGTCCGTTGTCGGACACTATGTGGTCTACAATACCATACCTACTAAATAATTCCCTTAATTTCACAATCGTTGTGTGTGAACAGCTGCCGTTGAAGCAACGGGCAACACCTCTGGCCACTTAGAGTACGCATCTTTTACCACCAAAAATAACTTGGACTGAAAAGGTCCAAAAAAATCAATATGAATTCGAGACCAAACTCGTTCCGGAACATTCCAATGATGCAGGAAAGCCTTGGGCGGTTTTGCTCGTTCCTCCAAACAGGCTGCACAGCTGTTAGCTAGTTGTTCTATGTCCCGGTCGATATTAGGCCACCATACATATGCACGGGCTAATGCCTTCATGCGAACAATACCTATGTGTGAAGTATGCAATTCGTTCAGAATGTTTATTCTGAACCTTTTAGGTATTACCACCCTGTACCCCCACATTAGGATTCCTTGCTCCAAGGTTAATTCCGACTGTCTAATTTCAAATGGCTTTAGATCTGGTTCAGTTACAATAGGCCAACCTAATTCTACATAGGATATTACCTTTTTGATTTCACTATCTACCATTGATTCTCTTTTTATGTCTACATAGCTTAATGGTATGTCATTTTCAGCTAAACACTGCAAATAGGTACCTATGACATTAATATTAAGGTCATCATCCGAGATTTCATCTTTAATCTCACTATTTACAGGTAATCTAGATAAACCATCGGCATTGCCATGGTTTTGGGACTTAACATACACAATCTCATATTGGAAACCACTTAAAAACAAAGCGTATCGTTGTAACCTACTGGCTGCGAAAGCAGGTAACCCTTTCTTTGGTCCAAAAAATAGCCACTAAAGGCTTATGATCAGTCTTTAACAAAAACTGTGTACCATATAAATATTGACTAAATTTCTTAACACCAAATACAATGCTTAATGCTTCCTTATCTATTTGTGAATAGTTTTTCTCAGCGCTATTTAACACTCTACTTGCGAATGATATAGGTCTTTCTGTACCGTCGTAGTGAATCTGACTCAAAACTGATGCAATGCCATATGGACTAGCATCACTGGCTACCACTAGTGGTAATGCAGGATCATAATGCGCTAAAACTTCAGCAGAGATTAACTTTTGCTTAATCTCTTGTAGTGCCTTCTTACATGCTAAATTAAATACAAAATCGGTATCCTTTCTTAACAACTGATACATTGGGGTTAAAATAGTGGATATCCTAGGAATGAAACGTGAATAGTAATTAACAAGACCAAGGAAGGCTTTAAGCTGTGTCACATTTTGAGGTTCAGGTGCCTTGACAATTGCTTCAACCTTACTAGGTGCGGTATGCAACCCTTGTTTACTGATAACAAAACCTAAATATTCTAAACTGTCACAGAAAAATTTACATTTGTTCTTGCTCACTGTGAAACCCATTGTCTTCAAGTCTTTGACACACTAGTCTAAGTCTATGCATGTGTTCCTCATTGTTTTTACCTGTTACTAGAATGTCATCTAAAAATACAGTTACCCCCGGGATACCTTGTAATGTTCGTTCTATTATTCTCTGGAATATTCCCGGTGCTGAACTGATACCAAAACATAGGCGATTGTAAGCATACAATCCTTTGTGTGTGCTAATTGTACAATACGTTTGACTATCTACATCTAGTTTAAGCTGCTGATAAGCTGAAGATAAATCTATTTTAGAGAATTTTTCTCCGTTTTGTAGGCTGGCAAATATTTCTTCAATTTTCGGTAACGGGTGTCGGTCTACCTCCAAGAAAGGATTTACAGTTATTTTATAATCCCCACAAATTCTTATTTTCCCATTAGCCTTAATAATTGGTACAATGGGAGTCCCCCATTCACTGGTATCTACTGGTGAAAATAACGTTCTCTTGTTCTAGTCTAGTCAGCTCGGCTTCTACTTTTTCTTTAAGTGTAAAAGGTAACGTCCTAGGTTTAAAGTATTTTGGTACTACATTTTCTTTTAACTTTAATTTAACTGGTGCACCCTTGAAAACATCCCAACTTATCCGTAAATACATTTGGAAACTCATTGTACAGTAATTCTACTTGTTTGTTGTTGTTGACAACAGACGGATTGACAGATGTTTGTTTGTTTACCTCTACAGGTGTGTTGTGGCTTCCACTGACAGGCGTGCATGCGTCTGCCGCGCTGCCGCCTGCAGTTGGCACAACCCCCACCATGCTCGTGCGATCAGCTGACTGTACATTGTTTTACATTACTAGGCACTCTAACTGTTAAATCTAATGCTTGCATCCAATCACGCCCTAACAAGGGATTAGCCCCATTAGCTACGATGTATAAAGCTAATTGTTTCTCTTTACCTTTATGTTGTACATTGACCATAACCTTACCTAAAGGCCTGATCTTTTCATGTGTATATGAACTTAATACTAAGCTAGTTGGATACATGTTTATATTTCCTAACTTAGTCTTACAATCTTTTTCTGACATAACTGAAACACAAGCTCCACTATCGACTTCAAATACAATTTCCTTACTTTCCACTAATAACTGTACCGTTATTGGCTCAATTTTATTAATCTTAGTTTCTATTTCTTTAACCGTAAATAGATTGGAAATGTCATACACATCGTCATTGTCTTTATGTTTCCAGTGATTATCTGAACCGGACTCTGCTGATTCTTTACTTTCCTCTACATAGTGCTGCCTACCTTTATAAACATATTGCTTTTTATTGCTGTAAAACTGTTTCCCTTTAGCTGAAGGCTCCTTAGACCTATTTGTAAAAACATTTGGTTTGTTCTCATTAGGTTTGTTAACATAATTTTTCGATCTACAAACTCTTTCAAGGTGTCCCTTCTTTTTACAATGATTACACGTGTACTCACGAAACCGACATTGCGATGCTGTGTGTGATCCTCGCTTGCCGCAACAATAGCAGGTGATGTCTCCCAGCGCCTTCCCGCCGTCCGATGACCGTCTCGCTGCGATGCTCGCCGCCTGTGTCCTTTTCGGTATCGACCCGCTGCTCTGCATCCGGTGAATACGTCCTCCTGCAGTTGTCATCTGGGCCGCCCCCTTCTCAGCAAATTCCATTGCAGTAGCTAGTTGCACGGCTTTTTCATAAGTGAGGTTCTCCTCCCCGAGAAGTCTTTTCTGTATCTGTTGGTCTCGCAGACCCGCGACTAATCTGTCCCTTAAGTAGTCTGGCAATTTATCACCAAATTCACAATACTTAGATAACTGTTTTAAATGCACAATATAATCGCTAACCGTTTCATGATCCAATTGATTCCGCCTACTAAATTTAAATCTTTCCGTGATAAAAGAAGGCTTGGGATGCAGATGATTCGCTATAGTGTCCACAATTTCCTTGTACGACTTGTCAGACGGTTTGTCTGGTGTAATTAAGTCTTTCAGTAACGTATAGGTCCTTACACCCATAACTGTCAACAAAGTGCTTAGTTTCTTTGAATTATCGATATCATTACAATCAATAAAAAAACTCAAATCTCTCTATATAAGACTGCCACGATTCTTCCGCACTATCAAAATAACCCATAGACCCGATAGTTGCCATTTTGTTTTCTTGTACACTCCGTAATAACTGTTTAAAATGTCCCCGGTAAAAATAATCGTCTAACGGCATTAATTGCAACGATTAAAATCAGCTTGTGCGCTGCTTACACCAAGAATAGTTTATATCGATCGGCGTACCTTACTACTCCCGACCGTTGGAATGTCCGGAATGTCCTTGCACATTCGCGGTTATTTGCACGTGTTCATTACGATAGTTGCCCTTCCGCACTAAATCACTGTAATTCACTGTTTCAATGTCCCGAATGTCCCTGCACATTCGTTGTTATTTGCACGTGTTCATTACGCTTGTTGCCCTTCCGCACTAAATCACTGTAATTCACTGTTGCAATGTCCCGAATGTCCCTGCACATTCGTTGTTATTTGCACGTGTTCATTACGCTTGTTGCCACTGTAAGCGACGTTCCACTGTTGCAGTTGTTTTCCTCGTCGCCACTGTAAGCGACGTTCCACTGTTGCAGTTGTTTTCCTCGTCGCCACTGTAATGTATGCGGGTCGACACTGTACTCTCTATGGGTCGGGAAGAATAATTAAACTACACATTTAGAGTAACATTGCTCTAGGACCGCTCGTAAAGGAACGGACGGGACGCGGAGGTTACATGACGGTGTCTGGTGGTGGACTCCGGGTGGACTGCTGGCTGGCCAGCTTGGACCGTTGGTTGTAGGGTAGTGGCGTGATGTGACGTCACAGGAGAGCAGCCTATGAGCATTCTTTATTCTTTTAGACCACATCGTATGTTACATCGCCTGACAATACATACTGCCAACATCACTGGTGCAGACATTAAATATCACTATGGATACCTACCAACTTAGTACTTCTAACACTAAATACACTACACTTCTCACATAAGTATGGTTCATGCAGTACACAGCTCGAAGCATATCAAAGTATTGTTTGACACCTTCTCACATAAGTATGTATGGTTCATGCAGTACACAGCTTGAAGCATGTCATCGAAGCATATCAAAGTATTGTATGATAGCTTCTCACATAAGTATGGTTCATGCAGTACACAGCTCGAAGCATATCAAAGTATTGTTTGACACCTTCTCACATAAGTATGGTTCATGCAGTACACAGCTTGAAGCATGTCATCGAAGCATATCAAAGTATTGTATGATAGCTTCTCACATAAGTATGGTTTCATGCAGTACACAGCTCGAAGCATATCAAAGTATTGTTTGACACCTTCTCACATAAGTATGGTTCGTGCAGTACACAGCTCGAAGCATATCAAAGTATTGTTTGACACCTTCTCACATAAGTATGGTTCGTGCAGTACGCAGCTTGAAGCATGTCAAAGTATTGTATGACACCTTCTCACATAAGTATGGTTCGTGCAGTACACAGCTCGAAGCATATCAAAGTATTGTATGATAGCTTCTCACATAAGTATGGTTCATGCAGTACGCAGCTTGAAGCATGTCAATGTATTGTATGACACCTTCTCACATAAGTATGGTTCATGCAGTACGCAGCTTGAAGCATGTCAAATTATTGTATGACACTTTCTCACATAAGTATGGTTCGTGCAGTACACAGCTCGAAGCATATCAAAGTATTGTATGATAGCTTCTCACATAAGTATGGTTCATGCAGTACACAGCTTGAAGCATATCAAAGTATTGTATGACACCTTCTCACATAAGTATGGTTCATGCAGTACACAGCTCGAAGCATATCAAAATATTGTATGATAGCTTCTCACATAAGTATGGTTCATGCAGTACACAGCTTGAAGCATGTCATCGAAGCATATCAAAGTATTGTATGATAGCTTCTCACATAAGTATGGTTCATGCAGTACACAGCTCGAAGCATATCAAAGTATTGTTTGACACCTTCTCACATAAGTATGGTTCGTGCAGTACACAGCTCGAAGCATGTCAAAGTATTGTATGACACCTTCTCACATAAGTATGGTTCGTGCAGTACACAGCTCGAAGCATATCAAAGTATTGTATGATAGCTTCTCACATAAGTATGGTTCATGCAGTACACAGCTCGAAGCATATCAAAGTATTGTATGATAGCTTCTCACATAAGTATGGTTCATGCAGTACGCAGCTTGAAGCATGTCAAAGTATTGTATGACACCTTCTCACATAAGTTTGGTTCGTGCAGTACACAGCTCGAAGCATATCAAAGTATTGTATGATAGCTTCTCACATAAGTATGGTTCATGCAGTACGCAGCTTGAAGCATGTCAAAGTATTGTATGACACCTTCTCACACAAGTATAGTTCATGCAGTACGCAGCTTGAAGCATGTCAAAGTATTGTATGACACCTTCTCACACAAGTATGGTTCATGCAGTACGCAGCTTGAAGCATGTCAAAGTATTGTATGACACCTTCTCACATAAGTATGGTTCGTGCAGTACACAGCTCGAAGCATGTCAAAGTATTGTATGACACCTTCTCACGCAAGTATGGTTCAGTGGTGCACTCATAAATCTTTACTGGGGCTGTCCGGACCTTCATGGAGTTGGGGTTTTGGAAAAGCCCTCACATCAGAATGGGGGTCTAAGATTAACGGGAGTTATATTACAATATTGTTTCTTTATTTCTGTATTTTGACATAAAAAACTGCTTACTAACAATAACTTTCAGTTTTTATGCCATGTACAATGAAAAAAACACTTTTTTGGCGCTTTTCAACCAAACAACTATTTTGAAAATATTCATATCTGATTTGTGATCATGACTGGAGATTAGTGCTCTAAACTTTTCCTCATGAATCTCGACAGGAGGTGGCCCCTACCTCCAACCTTACCCATCCAGAATATCCCATCACTCTGGAAGCAGTGCAAAGGTCCTTATAGGACTAGGTGCAATTTTCTAATCTTCTTGCACTAAGAAAAAAAAGAAAACATTAGGGGTTTTTACCTCATCACTCTATAGTCTCAATATTAAATTGAACTCTATTTGGATATTTCTTTCTCAAATCAAATCACAAATTCTTTATTTGTAATTTCATGGAGAAATACAATGGCGTCACGGTAGTAAAGTCATATTTTATATAAATATACAAAAGTGGTTTTTAATTTTACAAATTTTGATGTTGTAGCCATTCTTGAAGTTTCCTCTTAAAATGTTTTTGTCTGGAGATCTTCTTCAAGTAGTCAGGAAGGCAGTTAAACAATTTTGGTCCCATGTAGCTTGGCTTCTCTTCATATAGGCTGAGACGGTGGTTCGGCAAAATGAAATTGTTTCCATGCCTGGTGTTGTAATAATGGAGCTGTCCTGTTCTTGTTAGATTTTGATTAGTAGTGTAAAAGGATAACTTCCTGGATGTAGAGGGATACTGATGTGAGTATCTTTAGTTCTTTAAACGTATTTCTGCAGGAGTCAAGTGGATTGAGGTTGGCTAAGATCCTAATCGCTTTTTTTTTTAATTACCAGGATACATGCCCCAGACTGTTATGCCATATCGGAGATGAGCCTCAAAAAGTGTGAAATAGGCAATTCTAGTTATCTCCTAAGTATTGGTAGCCTTTAGTCTTTTAAGGACATAGATGCAGGAGTTAAGTTTTGAAAAAAGTTGGTGTCCAGGTGAGTTTGTCATCAATACTTACTCCCAAATATTTAGCTTTATTATCAAGGTCAACTTCTGGGAGTCCTGTCAATTCAACTGTTCTTCTTCCAAAGTTTAGTTGTTGAGTCTTATGGTCGTTTAATACTAAGTCATTCTGATTACAATATTGTTTTGCTGTATTTAGAGGGATAAAGGATGCTATTTCTAGTTCTTGTACTTGTTTATTTGCTATGAGGAGGATAGTATCATCAGCATACATGAGTACCTGGCTAATCTCTTGGAGATAGTTTGGGAGATTGTTGGTGAGCAGAATAAAAAGTACTGGCCCCAAGACAGATCCTTGAGGAACGCCTCTACTTAGAGGGAGTGGTGTTGATGTTACACGATATGAGGTGTTGTTTTTTATATATGATATTTCTACCATTTGTGTTCTTCCCTCCAGGTAGCTTGTAAACCAATTGGTTGAATTTCCTCTGACTCCCACATTATTCATCTTTTGAAGGAGGATATTATGGTCAAATGCTTTAGTAAAATCCAGAAAAAGGCCAGTCATAGCAGCTCCATCTTCCATCTGATCTATAATGAATTCAGTGAGTTCTATCAATGCTGAAATTGTTGACCTTCCTTTCAGAAACCCATGTTGTTGGGTGGTTAGGACATTGTGGTCGGTCAAATGTGTTACAAGCCGGTTTAACATTACTTTTTCAATCACTTTTGAAACTGTAGAGAGAAGAGATATAGGTCTGTAGTTGTTGATGTCAGTTGGAGATCCTTTTTTTAGTTTTGGAAACACTTTTGCCAATTTTAGAGCTCTAGGAAAAATGCCTTGGGAGAAAGTTTTGTTGATAATAGATGTCAGAGGTGGTACAAGTTCCTCTGAACAGCCTTTGAAAAGGATTGATGAGATGTCATCCACTCCAGCCGAAGGCTTTTGTTTGAGGTTAGAAATGGCTTCTTCTGTTTCTTTCAGGCTACAAGGCCATAACGATATACCAGGTATATGATTCTGTAGCTGGTTGAGTTGTTTGCTTGTTTGTGTGAGTCCAATTTCTGTTAATGTTTTGTCAGCTACTGTTGTAAAATAGAGATTAAGGTGGTTTGCAACAAATAGTGGATCTGATTGGAGTTTCCCATCAATTTCTAGTTCTATGGAGTCTGAAGTCCTGTTGTCCCGGCATCTTTCATAATTTATCACTTGCCATAGGGCTTTTTGCTTGTTACTAGATTGCTCAATGAAATGTGATGTAGCCTGTTTTCTGAGTTCCTTAAGCTGTAGATCATACGCCCTTTTTTTTGCAACAGTTTCGGCTTTGTCTATGTCTCTTCCATGAAAATTTTGTTTGTCCAAGGCCTTCAGATAGTCAGTGTTTAACCTATGAGATTCTTTGTTAAACACCTTTCTATGCTTTTGTTTCTTCTTTGCCCTTGTTTTTTTATATGGACAAGCTGCATTGAGTGTTCTGCACAACACATTACTAAAGAACTCATATGCTTTGTCAGCGTCATGTGTATTGTATACATAGTCAAAAGATTCAAAGCTGAGTAAGTTTTTAAGGTGATGCAAATTGTCTTTAGTAAAATGTCTATAGGTTGAACTAGGATAGGTTTTTTCTGTGTTTGCAGGTTTACAGTGCACAATTGTGCTGTATGGTCTGACAGACCTGTTATGATGACTTCAATACCGATGTCCCCTTTGTTAAGATTTGTGCACACTACATCAATTGAAGATGCAGAGTTGTGCACAACTCTTGTTGCTGGAAGTTCTAGTCTTACAATGTTATGACTGGTTAACATTTCTTCAAGTTTCTTGTTTTGAGTTGTTAGAAACCTGAGGGAGTCTGTCAATATTAATATCTCCTATAATTATAATGGGATGTTTCCAGATTGGTAGAAGGTCAAGGGTGTTAGAAAGAGCATCCAAAGCATAGTCCACATTTCCACTTGGAGGTCGGTAGAGGCCGAGGATATAGATGTCTTTATTTTTGAAATTAACTTTTATTATATGTTGTTCATATATGAGTTCAGTGGAGTTTATACCGGTTTGTACATTTTGTGTTGAGTCCCTAGCTCTTCATTAGTATATATGGCTACTCCTCCTTTCTTGAAGTTTTTTCTGGAGAAGCCCCCAGTCAGCAGATATCCAGATAGTCTAGTGTTCAGGAGCTGGTCTTCTTTTAACCCATGTTCACTCAAGATAACTAAATCAGGTTTAATTTTTTGAAGAAGATGGTCAAGTCTGTTTATTTTTGAAGCTAGTGAATCCATATTTTGATGTAAGATGATTAGTTTATTGGTTTCACCCTTTCTGTTTTTTTTTTTTTTTTTTTTTTTTTTTTTTCAGAGGAAAGCCTAAAACATTTATAGATTTAGAAGAGCTGAGAGGTTGGTTTGTTTGAAGAGCTTCCAAAAAATATTCATGGTGGTGAACATCTGCCTGAACTAGGATTTGCTGCCTGGATATGGGAAGATGATCTAGCACCACAGGAGTGGATGATGTTTCATTATCAATGTTGTCAGTGTTCGGTCGATCACTGTGGTTCTTTGTCATGAGCTCCATGTAGAAATCTATATTATTGGTATAGAATTCCTCTATACTCACATCCTTGCCTCGTGGTTTTGCGTTGACTGGTGGTTCTCGTGGCATAGTAGGCTGTAGTGTTTGTGTTTTTTGCATCTTACCATTTTCTTTTTGTTCTCCAGGAAGTGCAGATACTGGAAGAATATTGGTGAGCATTTTTTTTCCTGAGCTTTAGATGGATAAAAGTCAGGAGTTTCATTTTGTTTTTGGCTGAGTACTCTACTTTTGGCCATTTGGAGGGATACACTAATTTGGCTGTTTGGTCTGTACTTATTTCTATTAGAATATGTGCGGAATGGTGGCCTGTGTTGAGTTTTTCAGTGTAATTTTGAATTTGGCACTTGAGTGCTTTCACGGTATCCTCAACTTCGTTTTGACGGGTTTTCAAGTTTTCCAAGCTGTGTATTAAGAGAGGGCTATGGCTTTGCTCAAAAAAGTGGACAGGTGATTTTATGTTTCCAGTTTGTGTTTCAGAGTGTTTAAAGGTTTTGCTTTGTTTATTTAAATCAGGTTTCTCGCTACTGGTACGTTTCAGGTTTTGTATAGTTACATACAATTATTTAATCTCCTTTTTTGATCCAAAATTGTCAATTCTTTAACAAGTTGAAATTCAGCTTCTTGCAAAGTTTCAGTTAAACTGGAATATTTGTTTTCAAGAGCTTCAACTTTTAGTTCAAGATCTTCAATTTTTGCCTCATACTGATTTTTTTCAAATTCAGTCTTGGCCCTATAATGCTGACTTAGTTGGGAATTTTTTTGAGTCAACTCATGTATTTTTTGTTTTAATTTGCTGTTTTCAGCTAATAAAGCACTTTGATGGCTTCAGCAGCTAGTGTAAGGGATGTTTCTAGATCATCGGCATCTCAGAGGTGTTTGATTTTAGACTGAACTTCCTCAATATTTATGTGAGGTTCAGTTTGACTTGTCAGTAATGAAGAATTGGAGGCTGGGGGAGTCAACGGCAGGTTTGGAGAGCCTGTAGTACATTTGTTACATTTCCAGTTATCTGTTTTATTGGAGGACTTTTTTTCAAAATTTTCTCACTGATATCTTGACAGCCGGAGTGGAACCACAGTCCACATAGACCAGTGCACTTTAGTCCTGAGTACTTTACTCCTATTGAACATATACCACAGGAATATCTTGTCGGCATTCTTGGAGGAAAAAGAAAGAAAAACCCAGAGGTTGAAAATTAGGAGATCTTCAGTTTTCGAAAGTTTGGCTGCTTCTTTATGTCAAGATTCTTGATGTTAAGAAATAAAATTAAAATCAGTTTTTTAAAGTTTGGCTGGTTCTTTATGTCAAAAATATTGAGGTTCAGATATAAAAATCAAAAACAGTTTTTTAAAGTTTGGCTGGTTCTTTATGTCAATAATTGAGGTCCAAAATATAAAAATCAAATCAGTTTTGTAAAGTTTGGCTGTTTCTTTATGTCATAAAACTTGAGGTCCAGGTGTATGAAATTGCACAGTATAAGTTAGATTTATTTAAGGTAGTCAATGGCCATGTTGTAACATACTGTAGTCCAGTATATTACTAGGTCTGGCAATAAATAGCAAGCAGAAGTCTGAGGTTAGTAATCAGCAGACGCTGTGTCAGCGCTGGAGGTTAGTGCTCCCGGCTGCCTGACACACTTGCTCTAGTTGTCTGTCTGCCACCTGTTGTTCAACTGGTGTAGTGTTGGAAGTGACTTATTTAGCAGCAATGGATGAGTTTCAGTAGTGTTTTGTCAATGTTAGTATATTAGAAGAGATAAAATTCTTTCCTTATGCTCCTAGAATATTTTATTAAAAGTCATTCTGATTATTTGACATGTTATTGTCATTCTATGTATTGTCAAAAATAAAGTATGTTGACTTCAATATATAGGTCAGTTACTGGTAAGTGAAAGAATAAGAAAAATATTTCACTTTCTTTGAGTTTTAAGTGTCAAATTTTTTGGTGAACAGAGTCACGGTACTCCAGGTAAGGTGCTGGTCGGAGGTTATTTGTTGTTTGGACCTAAAACCATCACTAATTTACTGATTCTTGAGAGCACTTTCATAGGGAATGTTGGCAGTCAGCCATTTTTTTTTTTTTTTTTTTTTTTTTTTTTAAGAAAGTAACAAAACTACATAGATTTTTACAAAGATTGTTACAAAGTTATACACCTTCAATAGTAAATAAGAAGTAGTTATGTTACCTACTTGGCTCTGGGTACCACAGGGTTCTTTTATTTCTAATATTCATCAGCGTCTTATCTAAAATCGTGAAAGGATCCTCTTTAAGCCAATGACTTAATTTGTGTAGGCCTCGTTACAGAGATGATGATAGAGTTCTATCATTTGACATTCTCTGAATACGCTTGAATGGTATAAGAATAAATTTATTGTCATATAGCTTCGACACAAGTCATGTATAAAAGTTGCCAAAAGTCACGCCACAATTTAAATTAATTTAAAATATAATAACAAATTAAAACAGGTGTATAACAAATAAATAAATAACAACAAGTAAAACACAGCCTCAGAAATTGCAATAACAGATTATATAACATTGATACATTTTTCTAATACAGTTTATATAAATAAAAAACATATGACATTAACATTTAAAATCTAATCATTAAACTAAATAGGTTATGTCTAGAAACTAACAGTTCCACAATCAAAAAATTATTTTAATAAATAAAATGGAATGACTAAAAGCCAGGAATAAAATTTTTGTTTAAATTCATTAAAACTATATTTTGAGATAAGTGGTTTTATCATTTTGTATACTTTCAATGCGATTACTGTGTGACTATTAATAGTTTTGTTTAGTGTATAAAAATCTATGGATACATTTTCTCTATTTCTGGTGTTATATACATGTCTGTCACTGTATGTCTTCAGAGGATCAGGATGTTTGAGAATGTAGAGTACAATATCAAATATATATACGAGGGCTGTTCAGAAAGTAACCTCCGGTCGATTGAAAAAAATACACCAAGTTAAGTAAAAATATTTTAATATATACATCTTACAACTACATCTTTGCACTATTTTTCGACATAGTCTCCATCACGATTGAGGCACTTATCGTATCTCTTCACAAACTTTGAAATTCCTTCTGCATAAAAATCACCCGCCTGTGCCTTGAGCCAGCCTGTGACCGCATCTTTGAGCTCTTCGTCGTCATCAAACCGCTGGGACCCGAGCCATTTCTTCATATGCATGAAGAGGTGATAGTCGCTTGGCGCCAGATCTGGGCTGTAAGGTGGATGGTTGAAAACGTCCCACTTGAAGGACTTAAGAAGGGCTGTTGTTCTGCAAGCAGAGTGAGGACGGGCGTTATCGTGCAAAAAAAACGATACCGGAAGTCAGCATACCACGGCGTTTGTTCTGTATAGCCCGTCGTAATGTTTTTAGTGTTTCACAGTACACGTCTTGATTAATGGTCGTCCCACGTTCCATGAATTCAACCAACAACACCCCTTTGGCATCCCAAAACACCGTTGCCATCAGTTTTTCTGGCAGAAAAATCTTGCCGGGCTTTTTTTGGTTTGGTAGGCGAATCTGAATGTGCCCACATCTTTGATTGTTCTTTTGTCTCAGGGTTTACGTACTTAATCCAGGTTTCGTCACCGGTCACGATTCTGTTTAACAATGGTTCTCCTTCGTCCGCATAACGTGACAGAAAGTCTAATGCAGAGGCCATTCTTTGAGTTTTATGGTGGTCGGTAAGAATTTTGGGCACCCATCGTGCACATAACTTACGGTAACCCAATCTTGCTGTCACTATCTCGTACAAAAGAGTCTTAGAAATCTGTGGAAAATCAGTAGACAACTCCGCCATTGTGAAACGTCGATTTTCACGAACTTTTGCATCAACTGTCTGAACGAGTTCGTCAGTCACCAAGGATGGTCTACCACTCCTCTCTTCATCATGAACGTTTTCTCGTCCACTTTTAAATAAACGTACCCATTCACGGACAACTCCTTCACTCATAACTTGTGGTCCGTACACGGCACAAAGCTCACGATGAATAGCTGCTGCAGAGTATCCTTTGGCTGTAAAAAAACCGTTTATAACAGCACGCACTTCACATTTGGCGGTATTTTCTATTGCAGCACACATTTCAAACTGCCACAAAAACTAAACTAGCGCAGGTACGATGTTCACTCGACTACAGCTTGATGCCGACTGACCTGCTTAGTGCGTGAATGCACAGATGGCGCGCTACTCCCCTCCACTACCCGCACTGTGACCAACCGGAGGTTACTTTCTGAACAGCCCTCGTAAGTTTAATATGGTTTAAATTTATTGGCAATAAAAATTTGTTTGAGCTAATGGTTCACAACGTGCAATAATTCGAATGGCTTTCTTTTGTATAATAAAAATTTCTGATATCTACTGCAGTTAAGTATGAGTAATAAAGATAACAAATTTTTTTGAGTTTCTTATTTTAGATTAAAATTGCCAACTCTCCTAAACTATTGTATAAATGGTGTTAACCTTAACTTTTGACAAAAATTAAAGATTTGGCATTATTTTGATTCTTACTTTTTAAAATGTGCATATCGCAGCATATAACACTCTATTCATAACTACTGTCTAATATATATATACTAGCAGTTACCCGCGGCTTTACACATAATTTCCTGTTGAAAAATTGGACAATATATTCATATATGCTTTTTCTATGACATAATAAACAGTCTAGAGATAATCGTTAGTCACTCAAAGCTATTCCAATCTCCTGATCCATTTTAGATTTAAGTTTAAAGAACAGTGTTTTGGGATCCTGTAGTCGTAAAGTGAAACAGTTGTTATAAGATTAGTATTTCCCTCCAACATTCCATTATAATTTATTGAAGTTCTCCATTGATTTCAGTAACAATAAGAGTTAGTCTTTTTATCTCAATGACAAAAATGTATTGTACAACTAAAAAGTTGCTGCGGTCAATATGAATATGTTCTGGTCGTTCGTTTAAATTCACTCCCGGTCTAATCTATTGACGGTTCCACAATTAATTTATGCTGTTGCTTTGACCAAAAAAATTGTCTCATTTGGTGATTAAGTGATTTTGATATTTTTACCAATCAATAAATATGTATAAAGGATATATGTTTCTAGTATTAGGCAAGAGTGTGTTATCCCCATTTAATTTTCTATAACCACAGTAATAATGCCATACACAATGTTAAAGGACCTAACCAGATTAGATTACTTTACGTGCAAACATTTACAGTTTTATACAATAAGGTAGTTTTTATAACAGATATAAGTGTGTATATATAATAAAACAAATATGTGACATTCAATACTCTACCTGTACTGATTATGTTTCAGGGTATAATTGAAAGAGACGAGATAGTGTTCAAGAGAGCGAGAGAACGTAATATCCCCATCGTAATGTTGACAAGTGGTGGATACTTAAAAAAGACGGCTCGTATCATCGCAGACTCTATCCTGAACCTTCACGAACACGGATTGATCAGCTTGGATATCACATAGTTCTTCCAGTAGATTACAAACACACTGCTCTTGAAAAATAAGCTTTAATCATGCCTTTTCTTCTAGAAAATGATAAATGTTAAGTTTTATCACTGTTATTTGCTTATGTTGCATGTATTATTTCTAATCGGTATTTATAGGGTGGTGCAAAAAGAACGCATGATTTTAAAATGTTATAAGCAAGTTTATTTTAATCATACAAACATTTTATTAAACACCAAAAGAATCCAGCACACAACCTAATTTAAGAATTCCAAAGCACGTCAATTTTTTAAATTTAACATCGTAAATACAAGTCTTTTTGCGTAAGATCACATTAAAAGTCTCTCTTCAAAGTTCTCGATAACTTTTGTTAAATTGTCCTGTGCTAAAGTAGCAATTTATTCACATATTGCAGCTTTACTATCTTTGAGTGAACGAGGTTTACAATCACAAACTTTGAATGTAAAATACCCCATAAGAATAAGTCACACGGCAATAGGTCTGGCGAGCATGTAGGCCAATGGAGATCAAGAAACATAAATTCCATGATCAGGAAACATTTTTCTGATGACTTCCATAAATGCATTACTTATTACGCTTGAGATTAAACTCTCTACGAAAGCTTCAGTATTCACTTTTAAATACTGTTTGATAGCAAACACGCTGTGTTGCACTGCCATTGCTACTAAAACTGGAAGCTCTAATCTAAAAAATGGTGGTGTCGCTCCATTGTCACTACAAGTTTTCCTTTTCAGTCTGAAATGATAACCTATGTGTCATATAGTATGGTTAAGATATACTCCTTCGAAAAACCATATCTAGTCTCTATTGAAGATATGCAGTAATAAGGAGGCCTATAGGTAATAAAGATGTCCAGAAGATACAGATAGATCACGTGTAGGCTAAGGTCAGGGTTTAGTATATATGGGCCAGGAGTAGATTTAGCAGTCCCCCTGGGAAAATACGCCACGGTCTTCCAAGCGGAAGTCATGGCATTAGATTCATGCACCAGAAAACTCATACAAATAAGGCCAAAAGGAGCAGAATAATACTTTCAGATAGTCAGGCAGTATTAAGGGCACAAAGCCTGAAGGTATGGAAAACTCTAAAACAGTATGGAAATGTAAGAATGTACTAGCGGAACTGGCAAAGAGGAACAAAGTTACACTCGGTTGGATGCCGGGCCACGAGGGCATTCAGGGAAATGATAACGCAGATACCCTTGTCAATATAGGTACAGAAACCCTTATGGTAGAGCCAGAGCCAGGTTGTGGAATAACTTTCTCCTACAGCAAAGCTCTAGTAAAAAATTAGGAATAGGATTAGATCTTTAAACTGAAGAAGGGGGCCTCTAGACCAAGACAATCTAAAATGTTTATCTCTCTTTGCAAAATGTTGGTCAGCTCTCCTAGAACCAAGTAAGAAGAATATACGACTGGTATTAGGGATGTTGACAGGATGTGGCCCTCTTAGGAAACATCTTATGGAGGGTCTAAGCTAGACCGATGACTACAGACTCTGTGGAGAAGCAGAAGAATCAGCGGAACATTTATGGCTAAACTGTCCTGCCATATGTAAAACTAGGAGAACATTCCTAGAAGTGTATCTTCTCAGACCGAAGGATATCAGAGAACAGGAGTCCTCAAATTTGATAGGCTTCAGTAAAAGTCTCACATTGTGAGGTCCTAAACATGAAGTAAGAGAGGTGCAAAGGTCTTTTAGGATTACCTGCAGAAACTATTGCCTACTTCTTTCTAGACCAAAATAAAATAGCTCCCCTCCACTGATACTACGAAACTCAAATTCTGTTTGCACCACCCTACACAATTAGGATTAAGGATTACCATACCAGTGTTATTGCCCAATAATGTTTTGTCCATTCTTGAACTATACTGAGTGTTCCAAATGTCTCATCCCTATCAAAGTTTTGAACAGTTAAGAATTATTAAATCTCTTGAAATGTTTGAATTTTTTTTAATATGACGTAAAATCAGCTGAGGACGTTTTTGATGGATTTCAATATTACTTCCGTCTCCCCAAAATAAAAAGGAGGGGCCAATTTAAAAATTTTAATGGAATGGCCATCATGTAATAAATCATATTAACCCTCGAATTGGCAGTTATTTTTACCTCAGATGGCAGGCTATTTTTGAGTGTTTGGTACCCGTACTTTAAACATTTTGTAAAAAGTACGTTTTTACTATAAGCCTATAAGTGTAATATATTTTTTTCAGAGATAATTATGGTATAAAAACATTATGCATAAACCAAAAAAAATGACTAGACAAAAAGTTTTTTTAAGTGGTGGGACTGCCCTTGGTAAAGTGTGATAATATTATAAATTAATATTAGAATCTGATGTAGCCAATTTATTCTTCATTTTATATAGTTTCAGAAAATATATAATGGTATCCAGCTTCATGTGAAGAAACATTATACATATTGTAAAAAACCACAAACAGTATAGGAAAGGCTAAATTTGTTACTATGGATACAATTATTTTCAAAAATGTACAAAAAATATTATTCTTACACTAAATGTTTCCAAAATTTAGAGAATATTATGTACTACAAAACAATAAATAAATAATAAACCAATTTCAATTTTTTTTAATTTTTGAAAAGTGGTGGGACATACTTCAATTTGTTACTATGGGTACGATTATTTTCAAAAATTAACAAAAGAAAAATATAATTTTCACACGAAATATTTTCCAAATGTACCAAAATTTACCATAGTATAGTCTAAAACAAAGCTATAAACCAACATAATACACCATACCCATGATATATCACTAATTTTCAAAATGGCAAGATGAAGACAATCTTTCTGACAAGTTTTATGATTTCACTCTGACATCACTGTTTACAAAACAGCAAAAACAATTTCACCATTGGAAGCAGCAATTCTTTCTGTTTGCAATGGTATATAAATAGTGGTGGTAGTGTTGATTTATCAAATTGTAAAAACGCATTTTAATGTCGATTGCCACCCATAAATCGATTCAGATCAAATCAAATCAAATCTTTATTCACATATACATTGAGTACAGCGATTGTGTCATTTGAATTACAATTGTTAAGTTCGAATTAGGTAAAAAGTATGTACAGTAAGAGTTACAGAATTTGTCATTATTCATCTTCATTGCTGAGTTCTCCAATCCAAAAACTCCTGGACTGTGTATATTGTTCGTTCCAGCAGCCAGTCCATGAGTCTTCTCTTCAGATTCTTCTCAGGGATTCTCTTCATTTCTTCTGGCAGACAGTTGTAGCAGGCAGCTCCTCGATAAGATGGTTTCTTCTCGAATAGACAGAGATGATGAGTGTCGAGTGCGAAGTTGTGCCTATGCCTTGTGTTGTATGTGTGGTGGTCTCCTAATCTGGCTCGGCCTATTTTTACTGCATGCATTACTGTTTCAAGAATATAGAGTGCAGTAACTGTCAAGATCCTGAGCTCCTTGAAGGCTTCTCTACATGTCTCTTGCGGTCTTAGTCCTTTCAGTGTTCTTATGGCTCTTTTCTGAATTACCAATACTCTTTGGAGGTTTGAAGCGCTTATCCCACCCCAGGCCACTAAACCATATCTTAGGTGGGTTTCAAATAAAGAGTAGTAGGCTATGATGGCTGTTCTGTTATCACTGACCTGCTTTAGCCTTTGTATAGCATAGAGACCCATGTTCAGTTTTTTACAAAGTTGGGTCACATGAGGTGTCCATGAGAGATTGTTGTCAAGGACTATGCCTAGATATTTATTCGAGGTTAGTGTTGTTAGTTCTGGAAGGCCTTGGTAGTCATTGGGAAGTGATGTGTATATCAGTTGATAGGTTTTACTTTCATTCAGGACCAGATCATTTTGAAGGCAGTATTGTTTTACCATATTGTATGCCACATAGGACAGTAGACAATAGACAATCTCTTTATTAACAAAACATCAAGAATTGCAATGGCGTCAAGTTTTACAAAGTTGGTTCTTTATCTGCCATCCTGTTCTTCTCCTTTCCAGTTCATGAACTCATCCATGGAGTAGAATGGTCGGCCGGCCAGCCATCTGGTTAGTTTGGTCTTCAATGTATTTCCTTGTAGCATTTTTATGTCCTCCGGAAGGTGGTTGAATAGTCTCCTGCCAATGTAGGATGGTTTCCTCGTAAACAGAGCAGTGCGGTGTTGTGGCAGGTGGAAGTTTAAAGCTTGGCGCGTGTTATAGTTGTGAAGGTTGTGGCCTCGTTGTAACTCCTCTTTGACAGCATGCATTATGACCTCTCTAATGTAAAGGCTAATGATCGTTAAGACACCTTCATGAATGAAGGCGTCTCTGCAGCTTTCCCTTGGACCGAGACCTGACATAATTCTGACTGCTCTTTTCTGTAACAGTAGGATTCTTTTTACGTTTCCTGCTGTTGTGCCTCCCCAGACCACGAGACCGTATCTCAGGTGTGACTCGGACTTTATTTGAACTCTTGTCGATTTTTGGTGGCAACAAGTAGTGCTGTGTCATCAGCAAACATCACTGTCTCACAAAACTCTGAAAGGTAACTTGCCAGTATTACTCTGGTAACTCTGATCATTATAATGTTTATTGCCAGTTCTAGGGTTAAAGGTCTTCATGTGACAAAACAAATGGCACCAGGAGAACCAATTTCTGACTATTTTATAGAAAATGAGATGAAAACTCTTAACTATTCTAAATTTAAGTTGGAAAAATAATTTTATTTTAGAGGTTGACTTTTGGGATGTCCGTATAAATTATGAATTAACAATTGTATATAAGGTTATACAACAAATAAAATCTTAATCTTTTTATGTTTTTTATTCTCTTATAAGTATTGTTGTATGTTTGATACTCTACCGTATTTCCTTCTGTTTTTTATTCAACTAAGATGTGCAATTTTTACAACGAATTGTGATGTAAAAATTTGTTCCATTTTATAACAAATATTTGTTACATGGTGGCAATTGTTGTAGTTCTTGACCTGCAGGGACAATTCTGGTATCCATTTGAAAGAAAGATTTATAGTACATTTATCAACTCTATAAGTGTTAAATTTATTTTATGGAGTAATTATAAATATGATTTATTTTACACAGTAAATTTATGACTAAGAAACCTTCTCTATGCTTTATGTACAAAATTATAAATAATATACTTTGTGCGTCAAGTTTGAAAACTAATATTTTGATCTTAAAAATAATGAAATAGAAGTGTTAATTTAGTCAGTTAGATATTGAAATCATTTATAATAAGCAATTTTAAATATGCCTAACATCTCACCATGTCCGATTGTCTCTGATTGAATATTCTTTATGTCCAGCCACAATAATCATCTATTACCGTTAATTGTTCAAGAATCAAACAAGAGACACTAAACTTTGTAATTCTACTATAAGCAATTGACAAGGATGTTGTAAAAAGGTGAGTAATGTAGCTGTTGTTTGTTAAAGATAAATTTGAAACAATCAGCTGAATAATTTATTGATTTTGTTTCTAGAAAAAATACTCAGTATAGAAATTCTTTGAATTCTTTCAGTTTCATAACAGAATGAGCATCAAAGAGCCTTAAACCTTTTGCAACATGTGCCAAAACTGTACAATAGTCTTTCCACGTATTTGGAGAAAGACAGTGTCAATACCTATCCATCAATCACAATCAGAATAATTTATTCGCCAAACAGAACAAAATGATTTCTATGCAAGTCAAAACATCAGAATAAAGAATTATTATTATACAAAAACAATTGAACAGAATTGTTCACAATAGAACATACCTTCTAAATGTTAGGATCCCACTAGATCGGAAACACTCTCTACAGCTTTCATCTGGTCTCAATCCTCAATACGACCCTTAACTATCTCTTTTGAAGACTAAAACTCTATTAAAATTTATGACACTAGAAGTACCATCCCCAAAATATTATTTCTTACCTCAGCTTTGGCTCAAATAAACCTAAGTAACCCAGTGAAAAAACTTCTGACATCTTGGCTTGGAATGTCTGTATCTCCTGACAAAATCAGTTGCAATAGCGCTCTTTATAATAAACAATAGCTTCTCCACTAGTAATGGAGATGTTGGGTGATTTATTGCGGGGGAGGGGGGTGAGGGGCCCACCCGATCTTGCACATTTATTTTACCACCCGAAGTTATTTTGGTATTACATTTTTAGTTGTGTTTTGCACTTTCATATAATTTTGTTTGTAATGTTTTCCATAAAAGTGTGATAGAAATTATTTACAAAAGGGAGAAAACCAATGTTTTACTGAGTGTTAACGGTATAAACGAAATAGATCAATTCTAAATATTGTAGTGTTGTTTGCAATAGATTTATTCATTTGTTCAGATTATACTGTATTTAAAGAATATTGTTGTTGAACTATGAGAGTAAGATCGTAACAGGAGGGAAAGTCTGAAAATTGTCAAAGACATGATGTAAATTATGGTTGGCCCTTAATTTACCATTTTGTAGATAAGAAAATCTCCAATTGAATAAATCTATTGCTGTTAATCTGACTTGTAAGATATAAACTCCAACTAGTCAAGTCCAATAACTGTGTATTATTTTGATGTAGTTCCTTTTTTACAAATAGATTTTATCATCACGTTAAGTTATGAGAACTTCACCATTAAGGTATTAAACTATGTCTTTCTTATATATTTAATAGTATTTTATTGTTTAGAACTAATTAAAACATAAAGAGACTAATAAAATATTGATATCGTTTAGTTTTAAGTTTTTAATATTGTGCCAAAATGACTTTTAGAAAGGAAAAGTAGGCTATCTTTATAATTAAATACTTAAACAATAATTTATTTATTTTAATTTAACTTCTATTTAATCATAAATGTGTTAACAGTTGTGAACACAGTACATACTTAATCATCTTTTAATGTCTTATTCTCTGTTAATTAATTTGAGTTTTGTTTTGTAATCTAACTTTCACTAACTTTTATTCTTAATAATGGCAAATTTAACCTAATAATTACTCAAGCCATCAATACACATGTTGTTATAGCAGAAGCATGGTATGTTTAAGATTAGATTTGTATTACCTTTTATATAATAAACTCATGCTATATAACTTGACAATGTAAATGTGAAATAAATAGATTTATATTCATATAAATCGCTTTTCTAACCCCAAATTGCAAAACCCTTTCAGTTGGTTTAAATAAAGCAAATTTATTTATTGAACCAAGAAACCTACTTTCTTTGCTTTAACTAAAGTCCTCATGTTTCGATCCCAAAAAATTCAGAACAATAATTGTTAACACTCAAAAATACCCCAAAACGGCAATTTTGGAGGAGGGGTAATTTTTAAAAGATTTCCAAATCTAAAAGTATGTTAAACTCTTCTTCGTTTAAATGTCTATATATACTAATCATTTTGAAAAGTTTTATTTTATTTCGTTTCTTATAAACAGAGTGGTCCAAAATGTCAAAGTTTATTTTCAGTTAAGCCGCGTTTACACTGGAAACAAAACATGTTTATAAACAGTGTTTCGGAACAATGTTCCTCAAATCGAAGAATAACTACTTGGAACAATGTTTATAAACAATGTTTCGGAACAGAAATTCGGTGTTTCTCCACATGTTTCTTGTTTCCCGTAGAAAGCGGTAAGATCAAGGGGTGTTTATAAACATTGTGGAATGTTTCGGAAACACAAGACGTTTAGATATAGGAACATTGTTGAGAAACATAAATCATCAGGTCTACCAATAATTTTTTATGCGTTATGTTGGTAGAACAAGTTGTCAGTATGTTTTGTTTCGATGGAATGAAAATAATGGTTTCAAACAAAGTCAAGAATTCCAAAAATGTGGTGCTTCTATCGACTTTTCATGAAAAGCCATCAATTGATAAGGACTCAAAAAACCTCTAATCATTGAGACATACAACGCAACCAAACGTGCAGTTGATGTACTTTGGATCAAATGTGCCATCAAATGACGTGCAGCCGAAAGATGGCCATCATGTGTATTTTTTGGCATGATAAATATCATGCTAGTAAATTCATATGTTATTTACACTAGTAACATGGTGAAAAAGGGCCTGAAAACCGCTTTCAAGGAGAAAATTTGCAATGCAAATCCCATATGACCTCATCACACCATGACTTTAGCACCGTAGGAACTACCCAAACTTGCCAAGAAAACTCCGCTAATCAATTGCTGAAATAATTAAGGCACCTCTTCAAACAAACAAAGTCAATGTCCCTCAACACCCCCGTCGAACAATTTGTGGAATATGTCCATCAGCAAAACGGAGGATGAAGTCAATCTTTTGCTGCCGATGTGCCAAGTCAATCTGTGCCGAGCATCGCGGAAGATGCTGTGTCCATTGTATAGATGAGATTTAACCATAGACTTAGTTTTAAAAAGGTTTACTAAGCTGTATTATAAGTGTTAACACGCAATTAAATGACCTTTTTGTAGAATAAAATTTATTTGTAAATTTTTTGAATCCTGTCGTAATTTTTACGATTCGTTAGCTTTAACGTAACTTTTTGAACACGTTAGCTCTCTAGGGTTAAGGTCTTTAAATAGGTCACTTCCACTATAAACACGTGACGTAGTGAAGGCCTTACACAGAACCTCCTGGGTTCTCTGTCACATAACAAAACACAGGTAGCGGGAGCTAGAAGAAGAACATCCTCCTCGTCAGACCACATCAAGAGTGGCTGTCCTAAAATGTTTAGGAACATTGTGTGCAAAATATTTCATGATAGTAGCAAAATATAAACAAAGTTTCAGAAACAATGTTTATAAACATGTTTTGTTTCCAGTGTAAACGCGGCTTTAGGTTTCACTGTTTAACTTACTGTTACCTGGTTAAATATTTTACCAAATCCAAATTTGTATCCAAGGTTATCAAAGAAGTACTATTTCTAAAAATATGTTATAATTGTCACTTTTCAGCACATTTCCAATTGTTTTAAATACTCGTAGTTCAAATTTAAGGTATTTCAAATTCATAAAACTTGAGCAATTCAAATGCAAGGTATGACTTTCATTACACCTAACAATACCCCTCTTAAAAACTAAAATTTTTGTATTTAAAGTCGGCTTTATCGTAGATAGCTGAGAAATGGTACCAAAAAATACTAATTTTTAAGACTTTTGTTGAGATTTGAACTCCGGTATTTCCCGTAGGTTCTTAGTGAATACATTGTTTACCTTTACCAAAACGTTCTCTGTTAGGTGCTATAATTTAAGTAATTATTATTTCTACAATTGTCTTGGTTTTAACTATTTCGGTCCAACAATGTTATGTCATTCAACTAACCTTATTTACAGATGTTCAAACTGAAATCTGTTGTTTTCCAAACAGAGTTCTACATTGGACCTGTAGTTTTCTACAACCCTTAAGACCTTTTCTCTGTTTATTGATTGAACAGCAGCTCTCAATCGTTGCATCATGTCATCTTGAGTCATAGGCCTCGATGCCTTGAATGCGAGGATCTGGGTTGATAATTGACTGGCCCACCTCTCCCAAACCATTCTTGAGAATATTCCTCATCTAGAGTTTTTCGCAATGCTTCAGGTTAGTGAGTTGGCGCCCCATGGTGTATAAACCCCATTTCTTGGATAGTTTGTTCAGGAATATTCAACAATAAATTAGACAAGTGTTAGATGAGGAAGTTTATACATATTTCCATCCAAGTGTCCTTTGAAAAAAAAAAACAAGCCAACAATTTCGTTACGGTACCAATAATATATGCCCCAAGTATAGAGGGTCCACTACCTTTGATTGTCTATCTCTCATATTCCGTGAGGATTTTCAAAAGATCCTAATCTCATGTTGTGACGATTCACCTCTCCATTGCTCCGGAAAGTTGCTTTTGTTGCACCATAACACCTTGCAAAAGATATTTTATCATGGACCCACACACACAAAAGTTCATTCTTAGAAGGTAGTCAACTCTATGCAGTTTTTGATATAGTAAAATCAGGTGTGGGTGTATTTTACGGTCCTTAAGGATCCTGATTACTGGTTGTTGGCTAATACCTGCCAAATTCTAGATGAGTCACATGGATTGAGCTGATCTGTAGCCAAAACATATGGTGCCTTATCATCCTTTACAGGCCTAGTGAGCTGTTTCTCTTTGTAGTGATCTGGTTGTACATTTTCAGTTTCACTAATGATGTTCACAGTTCGGGTAACGTTGAGCATACAGAGCAGCAGCTGTGTAGATCTGTAAACATCCACCTAACACCATCAACATCAAGAAAGTTTCCTCATTAGTGAATGGCATATTTGACAGACAACAATACACGTCTTTAGGACATCGCACAAAAACTGACTAACTAAAAGAAATCAAATCTGATAAAACATGTTTATCATCTCTTATCAGTTCTCCCATACTTGTTAAGTAGTTGTTGGAGATAAGCTTTTCCATACCAGAAGAAAATAAATGAATGTACAAATAGGTGTTTAGATCAATTAAAACAAGTTTTAAAAAACATACCTGACATTGCTATTTGGTTTATTATGAAACAAATCCATCACATGTTACTAATAGATAAATCGTACAAATTCACACTTTTAGTATACAGTACCTCATTACATGGGAAGTGTTTTTAAAACATGTGGTAGACACTTTTTAATACCCTGAGGGGGCAAAGGTAGGAGAACACAACGGCTACTAAATGCAACAAAACATGAAAATTAGGATTTTGGCACCATTTCTCAACCATCCAAGATAAAGCCAAACTTTAAATACACAAATTTTAATTTTTAAGAGAGCTATAGATGTAATGGAAGTCATGCCTTGCTATTTTAATTTTTAGGTTTTACAAGTTTGAAACATCCTAATTTTGAATTATGAGTATAAAAAAATTAATTGTGTTGAAATGTGACAATCATAGCATATTTATAGAAAGAGTACCTCTTTGGTAACCTTGGATAAAAATTTGGGTTTGGGTTTGAGGGGTAACAATAAATAAAAACTGTGAAAACTGTAAAGCCGCGTTTTTCACCGGAATTGGCAACAAAAAATTGCCGACGCTAGTTGCCGATGGAAGTTTGCAATTTGTATCTGCAACCATGAACACAGTTTGCTTAATTTGTACTGCAACTTGCAACCAAAAAATTAGACAGTATATAGAATGTCGAGTGCGGAAGAGGTTGTACTTGCTGCGGCAGCGTGTGTTGTTCTAGGTAAATTGAGAAGACGGAGAAGATACAGATCCTTTGACGGGAGAATTGAGATGCGATCAGGGCCGGCCCTAGCTAATTTTATAGTGTAAGCAAACAGTAGTTTTGGCGCCCCCCCCCCCCCCCCCCCGATAAACCGTCATACACTACACCGTAGAACGGTAAATGTCACATACCTTGTACCTAAATAGTAAACAAAGGGGAACAAATTAGGAGAAAAAAAATAGCTGACAAACCAGAGTTTATGTTTATTTACCAGTGTTCATTTACAAATACAGTGACACATTGTAGACTACAATTACGATACATTACATTATTAAGTTTAAGTTATGTGATGTATGATGGAAAACACAAAATCGTCTACAATCAATATTGTGTGTACAAGTCATTGTTAAACGTCAGGTTGTATTACAGACAATTCAAATTAAAAAATAATAGCCTAATAATTACAATTAAGATACTCAATGTTGCAATTAAAAAGGAATTCGTCTGGCTTTTAATTTTGAAAACTCTTGCAGTAGAATGTCCGTTTCCATTTCATTTAGGGCATCATTTTCAATCGCCAAGGTTGCTAGACCACTTAAGTGTTCTTGGCTCAAATTTGATCGTAGGTAAGTTTTTATCAGTTTTAATTTGGAAAAACTTCTTTCGCCACTGGCCACGGATACTGGCAGCGTTAACAAGATTCTCAATGCTACAAAAATATTTGGAAAAGTATCCACATAACCACGTTTGGTTATAAAAGACAACGCTCCAGCTGGGTGACTTGTAGGGGGCAGCATTGGTCCAAAGATTTGAAGCTCATCAAACAGCTCATCTCCGTTAATGTCATATTCTTTTGGTTTGTCATCTCCATCACCACCGCTCAAAACTGTTTCAAGGTGTTTGCAGGCTTTCTTTAACTCTGATTCACTCCATGCTTTTCTAAGCTAGCAATATCATAGAGAAATTTTAAAACCTTCACTATGGTTTTCCATCAGTTCAAATCTCTCCTTTAACGAGGATATTGCTCTATCAAGCACAACAAAGAAGAAATTTACTTTAAACAAATCTTTACCAGAACTTGCAGCTTCATCTTCACTCTCGTAAGAAAAATTGTTTTTTAACTCTTCTTGGTCTAACTGTTTTTTCTTGTTCAAAGTCACCTGCAACATCAATTTTTTCTGCAAGTTCCTTTGCATCAGTAATGACGCTGTTTAGTTCTTCTTCAGATCTCATAGTTTCCAAAAATGATTTTACACTCTTAAGAAGATCTATTGAACTTTGAAGATAATTTGTGACCTTTTGCAACAGTTTACTAACCATGTTTGTTTTATTCAGGATCTCATGCCAAGTTACAATACAACACAGAAACTTGAAGCTTTGCAGTTTTTTTACTAGTCCTACGGCAGTATGTCTACCAAATGCATCATGGTTCTTGTCTTGAGAAGCTTCATATAATGCATCATATACTTCTTCAATATGGTACCTCAAGGGTAATAATGCCTCAATTCTACTTTCCCACCTAGTGTTGCAGAGTGGTTTGACTGTTAGACTCGAAACGTTTTTCAGCAAAATACTCCATCTTTGAGTAGAACTAGAAAAAAAGTTATATATTTCTTGTATGGTGCTGAAACAGTCTACTGCACTATTGCAAGACAGAGCTGCATCGTTAATTACCAAGTTCAGGGAGTGGTTTCCACATGGAACCACTCCCTGAACTTGGTGGGAGTGAACTTGATCTGAAATGCTCTAGGATCTAAATCCTAGAGCATTTCAGATCAAGGATCCTCTTCTGAACTCCAACATGCTTTCCCTTCATTGCCGAACCATTATCATAGCCCTGACCCCTCATGTTTTTTAAAGGAATTCCTCGTTCCTTTAGTTCTTTCAATAATGCTTCTGTGAGACCTTCACCTGATGAATCTTTAATAGGAATGAAACCTAAAAAATGTTCTTTAATTACCACATCTTCATTTTCAGTAATCTTCACAAATCTTATCACAAACGTCATTTGCTCAGTATGGCTAACGTCAGGAGTGCAGTCTAATATTATCGAATAATATGTGGCTTGCTGTAGGTCTTGCAAGATTTTATCTTGGATCTTGGCTGACAAGAACAGAATGAACTCGCTCTGGATATTTTTGCTCAAATAATGAACGTGTGTTTCCTTTGATTTGATCCTTCTCACATGTTCAGCCATAAAAACATCAAACTTTGCTATGTGTTCTACCAATTTTAAAAAGTTTCCGTTGTTACGTTCAAAAAGAACATCCTTTTTCCCTCGAAAGGCCAACCCCTGTGTCCCCAAAAACTGTACTATACACAGTAATCGTTTCAGGACTTGGTGCCAATGTTCAGTTTCAGCATGGATAAGTCTTTCATGTTCTTCATCAATAGTTTTGTTTAATCGTAAACGTACAGAGAGCTCACGCCAAAACGTACAGTTTTTAACATGAGCAGAGGATTTCTCGTGAAAGGTCAAAGTCTTGTGTAGGTTTTGCCAGTCAGAATACCCTTGGTCACTAGCAAGAAGAGAATTCGTGTTTCCAAACAGTTTGCAAGGAAAACAAAATGCTGCATTTTTCGATATTGAGTATAGTACCCAATTTCTGTGAAATTGTTCTCCGTTGCACAGCTTCCTTGTGTAATGATTTGAAGAAAATCTCCTACCTTTACTGTCCGCAGGAAACTTTTTGTCAGTGACTTGCTGAGGCCCTCGTTCAACAAGCACTTTCCGTACCTCGTCATTTATTTTGGGTGGCCACTTCCCACAATCATTTGAAATCACAGGTAATGTGTTTGTGTCCTTGTTCGGTTCCTGGAAGACAAAACAAAACATTATAGTTGGCATCGTGGTGTAATCGCAAGAGATGTATGATGTGTGATAACTCTGTTAAATTACCCTTTTCAGGATTTCAAATATTTAATGCAATATTTATATCTATATTTTATTATAGTCTATAATAAATAGGCCTTCCTATTTAGGTTTAACTAAAATATAGTAAACATTTTTAAAACATCTTTTACACCTATCTATGTTATGGTGGTATAAAATAAAAATTGGTTTAAATAAAAGTCAAATAAGGGCTTAAACATTTGTGTGTTTTTTGTTTTGCGGCCACCATATTGAAACTGTAGGCCTAATCATATCATATTCATGATTAATAATCCAACTAAGTTGGCCGAGGTTATTGCTGGACCTATTTATCCTAAAAATGCTAAGTAAGTTAAATAAGTCAACTTACAATTTCAATGACTTGTTGACTATGCGTAACAACAGACGTAGATGAAGATGACGATGACATCACTGTATCAACTAATAAATCATCATCCCACAACTTTGGTGGCGGCTACAGAATCGTCACAATCAATATTTGATGGTGGAAATGGTGTTTCTGTAGCTAGATAACTATGGAATTGACTGGTTGACGGTCCAGGCAGAGCCTCAGATTTAGTTATTGGTAAATTATTGTCAACATCATGATCTAATTCGGTTGTCTCTACGCTTATTGATGCACTCGCACATAATGGTGGATTTGTTAAAAACCTTTGCAGTGCTTTACACTGCTTTTCATCTTCTTTAGATTGCTGCAACTTTCTTTTGCGGTTAAATGCTCCAGATGTTTTTTTTCTTGCTCGACATTTCGTGTTAATTAAAAACGGCATTAATTTTACAACTTACTACAGTACAACGCACATCAATGTAATTATATAAAATAGTAAGACAGACAGCTGTCACGGCGAGGGTGCTTGCGAAGCGGCGCTAACAGTGACTGTAACGTAACTGCGAGACTCAGACTGCGAACAGAAATAGACATATGAGTCATGCGGACGGTTCCATGTCACTCGCGTAAGGGGTGGGGCGTGTGTATCGGGTAGCGGTGCATTAGTCAGTGCAGGGCGCACGTGCACAGCGCCCCCTCAGCGCCCCTCTCCTCGCGGCGCCACCCGCGGCCGCGTAGTTCGCGTATATCACGGGCCGCCCCTGGATGCGATGGCAGTATAAAAATTTTTTTAAGAATGTCGGGCAACGATTTTGAATGTTTAATTCTTGGTATTGGACACATAATTAGCAAAAAGGATACTAACTACTGGAAAGCAATTCCAGTGCGTGAAAGGTTAGCTATTAATAACTTTGCGATTTTTGGCAACTGGCGACTCTAATACAGGCATCAGTTATTTGTTTAAAGTTTCAAAAAGTGCGATATCTCTCTTTGTGCCAGATGTTTGTGATGCTCTGATATGTTACCTCAAAGATAACATACAGGTGAGTAAATGTTAAATACCTATCGACCACGTGGAGCCGATAGGTGGGAGGGGTAGCGGGGTTTGTTGCAGACTCGAGTCGCCGCTCAATTTGGCACTTCAACTCGTATTGCCGACCGAGGTTGGCAAACGCCTTTGATCTTTACCGACTTCAGTCGGAAAACAAAATTTTGGTTGCCAACTCGTAAAATCGGTCTTCAACTACAGTTGGCAATGCGAGTTGCAGTTGTTTTAAGGCGTTCGACTAAAAATTGCCGATAAAAGTCTGCAATCATTGGTTGCCAACTCCGGTGTAAACACGGTTTAAATCTTTGACATTTTAGACCATCAGTTTTTTTTTGTTTTTTTTTTTCAAAATAATCTGTGAATTTAACACACAGACCTCTAAAATTGAGACCTTTAAAATAAGATATGACTCGACCTACCTTTACATTTGAATCGGTCATTTGAGAAACACCTCATATCCGTGAAAGTAAATTTTCGGGAAATTAAAAAAAACCTTACTGTTTCATCATTTAATAATGCTTACACATAATATTTTTTATTTGTTTATACAAAGGTGTGATAAGCTATTTCTATTGTTATTCATTACTTATTTTTTTATTTTTGATGTAAAAAGTAAAGCAGTTTTTGGAGTTGGGTTGTTTCTCAAATTACTTATGTAAATTTGTGTCAACAGGCATGAAATAACACTTTAAAGAACACAAATTTTGAATGAAAACCATTTTCTTTATTTATATGATGTATATACATTTTTTAACATTGTTTCTTACAACAATTCAGTTTCATCCTTATCAATAGTTGGCCATTCATAAATCTTCGAATAAAATTTGCCAAAAATGTCTGTAGGAATATAGCTTTCGAGTTTTTTTTAGATCATTGATTTTGTTAATGTTTATAGGCACACATTTTTGCGGATAGGCACTCATTGTTGGAAGTTGTGGTGTACCAGCTCCCTGTTTTTTAAGTCGAAAGTGTGTTCGTTGAGTCCATCAATAAAATGCTTTGCTTTCACTTGTCCGACATGTTCCTTAGAGCAATTAAACTCCATAAAAGTTGAGATGCTGAATTTTGTTTTATTCTCCCTTGGAATGTTTCTAGCTTGAGTCTCAGTTGATATAACATTCTTTTTATAAAAGGGCCACCAAGATTTGAAGTCCTTTACTTTTTCACTTTCTACAATTTCCACTAAGAATTTGTCTTGAATCACCGTTGAATGCAACATTAGCTCAGCATATTGCTTCATTGTATAAATCCTGTCTGTTTTTTAAATTTTTCTTTTGATGACACTGAAGTCTCGGTCACAGGGAAGGTACGAATGACCTCGTAATGGAAAATAGTGATGAATACTGTCAAATCGTCCATTTTCTATTATGGCAAGGAACAGCCTTACAACCACGTTGTTTTTGTTCTGTCCTCCTGCACCATCGGAAAAAACATGAAGATGCCTAACACCAGCATCAAGAACTTCGTTGATGTAATCAACTAAAAATGAGCAAATTTCATTAGGCCCTTTTTTAGACACCCCCCATTGATACACATAAAATTTGGCTATCAAAACATTCACTGTCAACTGCCGCAAGTAAAATATTTCTTGAACCGGAATTTCCGGAAGCTGAAGGTTTTGCATAAAGTCCATGCAGATCTCAGCTATTTTTGTTGTCCTTTAAACACTTTTCTCTAATATTTTCGATTGCCTTAAAAAACTTCTTTGATCTCCTTTTATGTACAAGGAGCCCAGCAACGTAGACTCTTTTAGCCGCATCATTTAAAGAGGGACTTTTTATTATGACGGATAACTCCTCACATTTACAACAAGAATCGATCTGAGGCCTCCCAAAAGTCAGATCAAAATGCTCATGAAAGAGTTTCGAATAGAACTTGTAGTCAACACTCAGTTCTGGATTTTTTTCCTTAAAAAGTTGCCACATAATTTTTACATTCAAGTTTGAGTTCATTATTTGTAAGATGTACTGGTATAATGATGAGCTTCTTTCTGGGGAAAAGAGGCTATGTGGTCGTCAGTAGCCTTTATACGTAATATTACCTGGTTTAGTATTCCCTGGAGTATTTTTTCCTCTCAAGTCAAGGTGACTTGCCTTGGGATAGTAATTTACATAGCCTCTTGCCACGTTCAGAAGATATGCCATGGACAGAAAGAAATGCAAGTTTACATACCTGTATTCTTCCACTAGATGTAGACAAAGCATATACAAAGGAATGTGACTTTGGTTTACTAGTTGTTTCACCATTAACCAAATTACGTCTTTTTCTTTCTATTATCTTGCACTCAATCAATGATTGCAGATAAGCATCTTGTTCATTTTTTGTGTTGAAATCAATGAACTTAGCATATGTTTCAGCTGCTTTGTCCTCTGTAATCTTTTCCGGGATACATTTCCATCTGCACCTAAAACAACCAAACCAAATTAGACCTAAATAAACTGAAACTGACAAAAATTAAAATGATAGGCTACACCAGTGGTTCCCAACCTTTTGTGTTTGGCGACCCACTTCCAAATGTTTTTTCACATTCGCGACCCCATCCCTCACCCGTGATTTTATATATACATATGTATATATAACATTAATATAAAATACACATGATTTATATTTTTATACGTGTATAGAAAAAAATGTAAAATGTAAATAAATATGTACACAGCTTAGTATTGAAAACATAGAAAGAGTTTATTGATTATTCAAGATTACAAATAATTTTTCTATAATACTAGTGTGACTTCTGGCATTGTTTTGACTGAACAAGTAATTCAATGTCAGGATTAAAATTTGATATTTTGAGGCGTAAATCACTTTCAACGTCCACCAGTCTGTTTCTATACTTATTCTTGATGTGAACCAAAGTTGAAAAGGCACGCTCACAAAGATATGTTGTCGAAAAACCCATTAGGAATCTCATTGCCTTTTCATACAAAACTGGATAGGTTTGCTTAGCATTCAGCCAAAATGAGGTCAAACCTTTCTTCTTGAACATGGTTTTCATGGTGGAATCACAGGACAACTCAATTAAAGCATCTTCCTGAAAGAAGAAAAAATACATTTTTTAATAGAAGGTAATTTTGCAACGCTTAAAAACTGAAGCTTGTAGGTCAACCAGTTGTCACCTATTTCTGAAAGAGTTAATTTTTTCCCACAAGAACAAAAATAGCTACCATTGAAAATTCAGAAAAAAATTGGTATAGTGTTATATTTAATTACAATAAAAAAATTATAATCGGCATTTAAAAATTCTGAATAAAAATAAAATTTAAGCAAAAAGTTCATGTAAAAATGTGTACATACCTCAAATGCTGCTAAGTTGACGTTCTTTAAATTATCCTCGTCGAATGGATTTTGTATCCACTTATTAGTAGCTGCTATTGGTGGAAAGTATCGCCTCAGTTCGGATGACAAGCCTTGTAAGTGTTTAATTATAATTTCTGAGGTTACTGAATCGACTGTCAGCTCATAGAAATCCACAAATTCGTTCATCAATGGGAATGCATCAAATGTATTTGCTTGTACCTTTTTATGTCATCTGTCAATTTTCTTAATAGTAGCATCCACTTTGTCTTGAACAAAGAATCGATGTACATCTTCTCCTTGTAATGTAAGATTAAGGATGTTTAGAGAGCTAAAAATGTCAGCTAGGTATGACAGTTTTATCAGCCAAGTCTCATCATTGAGGCAATCGCAAAGAAAATGTTTGGCCTTTTCTTTGCCATCGTGTTTAATTTGAACCAAAAACAATCTAACTTAGTCTCGAAGTTCGAACAATCTGGAAAGCACCTTTCCCCGTGACAACCAACGCACTTCACAATGTAGAAGTAACTGCTTATGGTCGCTTCCCATTTCATCACACATTACAGCGAACATACGAGAGTGTTTTGATTGTGCTTTTATTAAGTTCACAATTTTTACGGCGTCATCAAGAGTGCTTTTGAGGTCTGGATTCATTCCCTTAACCGCCAAACCCTCCCTATGGATGCTGCAGTGGGTCCATTCAACTAACGGAGCTACTTCCTTGACTTTACCTACTAGGCCCGTATATTTTCCCGACATAGCACGAGCTCCATCGGTTGTAAGCCCGACACATTTCGACCAATTAATTCCATGTTCGCGAATAAAACTATCCAAGGAGTTGAAAATGTCTTGGCCAGTTGTACTGGTCTTTGGTGAGTGGCAAAATAAAATGTCTTCTTCAACTGATCCATTGAGATAAAAACCTTACAAAACATAACAAATTAGCATTGTCAGCAATATCTGTACTTTCGTCTAATTGTAAAGAATCACAAATAAAAGTCACTTTCTTTCACAGCAGATATTAAAATCTCCTTTACGTTAGCAGATATTTCCTCAATTCTACGTTTCACTGTAGTGTTGGATAGGAGTATTTGACCTATCTGTTGACCTGATTTTTCATCAAGCAGAAGTGACGAAATTATTTTTGCTCCGAGCAAAATAAGGTTCACGCCTGCTGTGTGCGGAGCGCTATTTTTTGCTATTAGCAAAGACAGCTGGTAAGAGACCATAGTAATTTTTTTATTGTCTTGCCCAGATGACACATTCTCTATATTTGACCGAGTCGAAATAAGTTCTTTTTTCTTACTTTGAAAAAACATCAAAGGTTTATTCAAGCATTCTGGATGTTTTGTTGAAATGTGCCTCTGAAGTTTTGAAGGCTTTATACTTTCGTTAGCCAAGGTTTCGAAACAAAGTACGCATTGGGGTAAAGGTTCTTCTTCCGTACCTATGAACGTAAATCCATATTAGAGGTATTCAGGCCAATATTTTCGAAACATTTTTTTCCCTTTCTTAACATTTGAAAATACTCGAGGCACTATAACGTCATTGCTAGTAGACGGACGATTAAGCTCACCTTCATCAGTAGATTCCAGTTTTCTCTTAACACAAAATCCAGTTTTCAGCCAATTCTCCATCGTAAATAGCCTAGACGTAACAGTCACTACTTAAAAAAAAAACCAAGCTAGAACGAGTATCACGCCACTGACGTCTGTTCTTACTCGGGCAAATACCAGAGCCAGACTGACTAATGAAGCGAGACTGTGCGAGTGAGAGAGCGTGCGAGCGAAGCCTGGCGGGAGAAAAACGGTCGGACTGGCGGCACAGCCGCGGCGCGCCGTTGCCAGATTGTGCACGGTCGCTACTGTAAGGCCTACCACACACGGGTCGACCGGTTTGCGACTATAGTTTCAAATCGGTTGCAGACGCAACTGTTTGTTGACCTTGGACGTGTGCTGGAGTGGGGATCAACACACGGGCTGACTAAACTGCAACCAGTTTGAAATCAGTTGCCGACTGGTCGCATGCGACCGTATTTTCTTGTCACCAAACAGTTGCGTTGCATAGTTTCACGTGTTTGTGAGTGCAAGATGGGTGATCAAGAGTTGAATTTAAAACTTGTAGCAGAGGTCGAAAAGTACGAAGTGTTGTATAATTACAAATTACCAGAATATTCTAGAAAGGATATAACTGACAAGGCTTGGCACGAGATTGGAGTAGCAATGAACATGACAGGTAATTGATAGTAGATATGTGCAGGGTGTCCCGTTGTGAAGTAGTGCCAGCCAAACGATATGGTTTTTCAGTCAAAATAAGCAAAAATGTTTAGTGTTGATATCTCAAGACCTATCGTTATCATCGATAATTTGACAGTTTAAACCGTTTAAATTAGAATTTTTTCATGACCACCATACTTTATCTGTACTATAGTATATGTGAGAAACTAAAATTCATGCGGTTGATAATACAGTCTTGAGAAAATAAAACATTTTTTACCGTTTCATAATGGCGGTAATGTAAAATATTTTACCCATTTAAAATATCATGGATTTTGGCCCTTTATTTATGGGACATTCTGTATTATAATTTTAAATGAAAAGAAATTAATAATAAGTCAGTTACAAAATATAGTTATAATTTAATGTACAAAGTTTTATTGAAGTATGTTTTTGACAGTTTACTTGAGTCCTTATAGGATTGCAAAACCGACATCTTGCAATCAATGATGTTTCACCTGGAAGAATGATTTATTCTATAGCTTTTTCCCACTGCCAGGGCAGAGATGCTTGAGGAGAAATGAAGTAACTTGCCAAATATTGTGTCACAGTAACTGCCGAAGAGCGTTCAGTGATTGGATGCTGTCTTGGGCATGGTCCTTCAGCTATTTCCACTGTAGCCGGCGTATAGTCGATACCTTCTCTTTTACGTACGTAATTGTGTAGGATACAAGCGGCTTTTACGATGTCGATTACTGTTTCTGCATTGCGACATCTTATGGGACCATTTAACACTGCAAACTTTTCAGTAGCCATACCAAACGTGCATTCAATAGATTTTCTTCCTCGACTTAATCTGTAGTTAAATATTCTTTTTACATCATTGAGTGATTTTCCATTGTATGGTCTCATTACATTGCGTGCTAGTGGAAACGCTTCATCTGCCAAGAAGTAGTAAGGGAATGGTCTTTGTATGTCGTCGTATCGCAATGGGGTGGGTGGCGGAGTTTGAAAAGCACCATGGTTGAGCCAGTAATCGCATGGCACTGACCTTGTAAACACCTCCATCGCTATTTCGTCCAGCATATCCTGGTTCTATCATAGTGAAAGCACCATCAGCATCACAGCATCCGAGTAAGATTATTGAATTGAAACTTTTATAGTTAAAATTTTCTGAACCAGTATTTGGATATTTCTCAATGCGGATATGCTTTCCGTCTAACGCCCCAAGGCAATTTGGTAAGTTCCACAATGTCTCAAAACGTTCGGCAATTACTTTCCATTGGTCACCTATTGGTACCGGCATGTAAGTTGCTTGCAATGCATTCCAAATGATTTTCGTGGTTTCTTTAATAATGACTCCAACTGTACTCTCGCCTCTTGCAAAATATAAAGAGAGAGCGACAAATGAACATCCTGTAGCCAAATACCTGTAACAAACGCTTGAATGTAACAAGCATAATTACTGACGGGTTTTCATAAATTATATATAAATACTTAGTGTACTTATCACACCTACAATATTGTGCATTTCTACTTTATACTACAACTTACATCGGCCAACCGATTCAAGTTTTGCTATCCCTTTTTTTCTTTTCAGCTGCGGAATGCAAAGACAAGTGGCGTAATCTCCGGACAGTATTCATGCGAAAAATCAAACCTTCACCTTCGGGATCTGGCGCTAAGAAGAAGGCCTACTACCTGGCAGAGGCCATGCAGTTTTGTTTGCCGTTTGTAAGAACATCAGCTCCTCCTTCTACAGGAAATTTACCAGAGGTTCCTAACTGTAGCGACGTAAATACCGACGAAACTTTATTGGAATCACAAATATTGGATGATATTCCAGATGATCCTTCAATTGAATCACCGCAATCGCCGTCAATAGTACAGGATAATACTTCCCGGTCATCCCCAATCATACCAATACAACCTCATACCAGCTCACAGCCATCGTCCATTCCGAATGAAGGTAAAAAAACGCCTAACGCAGAAGAAAAAAGCCGCTGTCGAAGCAGATCAATGTTTTGCTGCATATTTTAAGGCAAAAACAGCACGACTTGAAAATAGTACTACCGCAAACGATAGTAACAAGAAAGAAGCTTTGAAAATGTTCCTTCTTAGCTTGATACCAGAGTTGGAAGAACTCAGTGATTCACACATCAAACAATTTAAACGCAAAGTTTTTACTCTTATTGATGAAATATCAGGCACATCAGATGTCACACACCAGCGTCGCCACATTCCAGCATTTCACTAATCTCTCATCAGTCAGGCAGCAATCAATATTAGTGCGCCGCCAACATCCGCTGGTAATTACTACACGCAATTTACACAGGACATTGACGCCAACCAGTTCTATGTGCAAAATCTGGAATAATTACTTGATATCTAATTTTGTATTTTGACAATAAATACATACCTTATACAAGGAACCACCAGAGAGTGCAGTTGGCGGCGACCAATAGAATGGACTGGCCTGCGCGACGTTGCCACACAACTGCCACTGCCGCCCGGCACGGCTGGCGCATTGTGGCTGATAAAACCGCTGCGCTGTCACAACTAACACTGATACTGAACATTTAAAACTTATCAGTATAATTGAAAAACAATATTTAAAATGCGTTGACAGTTTGCTATATTATATTTAAATTACTTGTATAGTTTATTAATGTTATTACAAACTAACTATCGATTAAAACAAACAAATCGTCCCGTCAGTTAGTCAGAGTAAAGTACTTGCTTATTTCCGTACGGTACAACAATCTTTTCAGTGATTTTAAACGATTACTAAACACACACAAAATTAATATACATGTTGCTTATATTGGACACTGCATGACTTGTTGCTTGATTAAAAATAATTAAAAAGATATAACAATATAATCAATTTTAAAATTATCGAAGAATTATATTTTTAAATTATGAAATAATCAAATTTTCTACTAAATAACTTTTAGGTCCTACTATTTTAAAATGAAATACGTTAAAAAGCATGATTGACTTAATAATATTCTTACCTTTGCACTTGTATATTATTTATTCGCTCTCAGGCGGCAATATCGTAGCCAAAACCTCGGAGTCTTCTTCATTTTCACTTTCTACCTCACTGCTACTCGTGTCAGAATTGTCTGCTAAGTTTATAATTATTTGATCTACAACACTTGTGCGGATACATTCCTTTTCAAAATCAGCTTGCTGCAAGGCTTCTGCGTGCTGAACTCTTGATTGCCAGTCTTCTTTAGTTACTTTGTCCAGAGCATCATGAACAAGTTTCTCAACGTCGGTTATTTTAAATGTCTTATTATTACGTGCTACCTCTCCCTTCACTTGAGCCCATACCATTTCAATGGGATTGTACTGGCAGTGATAAGGAGGGAGCCTGACAACTGTATGTCCCATTTCATTGGCTAATACGTCGAGTTCATAAGTTTTTTTTTTTTTTGGTTTTATATGGGAGAACCCTCATTATAAGTTCTGGTTTCGTTTCTTTCATACAGTATTGTATGTTTTTTTCGAGACAGCCAATTTTGAATCTCTTCCTTTCTCCACGATGAATTTGGAATTTTCTCGGCGAGTACTGAGTGGTATGGAGCATTGTCCATGACGATGATCGAGCCTTCTTCCAAAATGCATAGCAATTTTTTAAACCATTTTCGAAACGATTCAGCGTTCATTTCATCGTGATAGTCCGAACTGGATGATGTCTTAGGCCGAAAAAACCCACTTACATTCTTGCAAAAACCCATCTTTTGCCGAACCGACATGACAAATTATTAATCTTCTACCTTTGCCGAGAGGAACCTTTAGTCCACCAGACTCAGTCGTGTCCTGCCATATGTATTTTCGAGTATGGTTTTCATTAACCCATGTTTCATCGAGGTAATATATGGGCCTACAATCACCAGATTCTCTAAGCTCTTGCATAGTTTTCAAAAACTTTAAACGAGCCGCTACAATATCATTTCGTTCCAATAAAAACTTTCTACCATCATTGGTTTTCTTATACCTAAAACCAACATGCCTTAATAACCTATTTGTTGAAGTTACCGATCCGTTGTAATCAAGTTTTTGTTTGAGATCCTGCGTGATTCTTTTTGATGTGGGAAATTCCCCTCTGTCGTAGTACGAAAGGACAGTTCGTCTCAAAACATCTTTTTCAAAGTCATCAAAGCCTGTTATTTTTGATTTTCGACTTCTTTGTTTTCCTGGCGTTTGAAAACTTAATTTCTGATGATGAAGGTCCATCTTCTTCGGACAGCTTAGCTTCTTTACTTATTTTGTTAACGGTTCTTTCACTTACACCGCAGGCCTCAGCACACAGTTTACCACTTTGCTTAAAGTTTAGAGTTTCTCGGAAATTTGTCAACGACAGTTTTTTAAGAAAGTTTGTAAACGTTGTAAATAATACGTAGTTCTCCACTACGTAGGGTTTTTCCACTACCGCTCTTACTTCCGGATGGCTGTGCAATTGAACAAACATCATCACACTCCATTTTGTCCAAATAAGGAATCACAATAACAAGTATATTACAATTTAATGACACTACACAGAAAATAATCGGTACACTTATAATAGCTACCAATAAACAACACTTAAAAACACGAAAACGTTCATCAACAGTAAAATTCAGCACAAAATAATATACTCGTACTGGAATTGAAGAGAATGCAGTATTTTCAACCGCCAATGATTAAGCGACAATAGGCACTGACTGACGGTCAGAGACCGGAAGGGAACTGTGGAAGGGGCTGTTTCTTGGAAACAGTATGACTCATCCGTCTGGTATTACCACCACTGCTGGCTGGTGCGGCTGTTGCTTAAGGCGGCGCCAGATATGCGTCATTCGGCAAGCACCGATTGTTTGACGTTCGGCGAACTAGTTGTCTTGCTATTTGCCGATTAACGAGCAGACGTCTACACACATGTGAGGTTTTCCGAGCACGTGTTCGTTCTGGGAATAGCAAATAATCGTCAACATGGATGTCGATGTTGATGATGCTCTTCTTGCTTATCACGCTTTTATAATTTTAACTGGAGGATATTTACTGCTAAAAATGAAAAGGAAACCTAGAAGAAGGAGATGGTGGGCGGTATCCGTAAATCGTAATAGAAGCCAGTAAGTACCTTGTAAATAATAACTGAATTTTGTTTGTTATCCCTGGGAATGTTGGGACACTTCTCAATATATATAGTAATTGCACTAAGATTAAGCTATAATATATTGTAGAACAGCTTACCCAATGTTTTGTATATTTAGTTAGGTATACAGTTTTCAGCTAATACGTTTAAATAAAAAAATACCCCCGTCGCAACTTACGTACTAAGCATATTTAATATTTTCGATGACACACACACATACACACACATAGTATTTATACATGGTTTTATATATATATATATATACACCATGTTATGATAACTTATATATATATATATATATATATATAAGTTATCATGATCTTGGGCTTAAGTCTTACCATGCCACCTACAGTAATAATTAACACTTTATTGCATGTTTCTGATTTCAGGTACAGCGGTACAAACTTATTAGCAGATTTGTTAAAAGAGCCTTCTGGACAGTTCCAAAACTTCTGTAGAATGTCTAATGAAGATTTTAGTTCACTACTAGCAAAAGTAACACCTTTGATTGCTAAGAAAGATACAAAGTGGAGGAAAGCAATACCACCGAATGAACGTTTAGCCATAACCTTACGATTCCTAGCAACAGGAGATAGTTTTAAAAGCCTGCATTACTTGTTTAAAGTATCACCCCAAATAATATCAGAGATAATTCCAGAAGTATGCAGCTCAATAATTGAAGTACTGAAGGATGTTATTAAGGTAAGCATAATAAAATTTTCAAACTCATTTTATTCGTCACGTTGTACAAGAACATTTACATCATTTACGTATTATTGTTATTAGGTTTAGCATTTAAACAATAAGTATATATTATTTAGTAACATATTAAGTAACCAATTATTTAAATTTGGAAAAGTAGTTTTCAAGTCCAACATTTGGAGGATGTTCACTATTTTCAGCATCAGAACATACTACAACAGTTCCAGAGAGAGCATGTAATTCGTTGGAATCACTTGGAACTGTGTACAATGTTAAAGTTTCATCAGGACATGGGGATGAATTTACAGAAGCTGACGAGGAAGGTGATGGTTGCATGAAGTAGGTGTTGCCCGATGTTGCAGGTCCTTTCACCATTCTCATTTCAAAAAGAACGTTGTCAATCCGGTGCATACATATTTCCCTTGTAGACTCGTCCATCGATTTTAATTTTGCCGCAACTAATTCGCCGTATATGTCACATAAGTGTTTTTCTTTTTTTGGTTGAAGTGATTGTAAAGTAGTAAACGCAGCATCCATCTTCTTTTTTATCTCAATTTCTTCAGCTGTTCTGGACTTTTTTCGTGGTGGAGGTTTAAAGGAAGATGAGGCATAGTTAGGCGAAGTTGTGGCACAAGCAGGTAGAACAATAGCTGAAAAGAAACATTACAATATAATGGAATAAAATATATATGCAAAGCACAATTTTGTATGTCATGTTGTAAAGTTACAAAAATAATTAAAGACAAATTCATTAAGTATCTTAATAACTCCAGTACTACAACGGTGCAAATTATGGGACTCCCACACGAATTACGGTGATGGATAGTCAATAGAAAAAAACACATTACCTTCGTTTCTTTGTTCAGGCTCTTCCCTGCTGGCAGATGGTACATTATCTGATAAATTTGGCAAATCTATGTTCCTTTCGGCTTGGAATTGCTCTTCATTTGGAGGTGGAGCCACCTGAAATCACAAATGTAGTAACTTTGTATAATGTAAAGTATTACAATGACACTAATTTTAAATAACATTTTCAGCTTCCTGCTACTGCGACTGAGTGGAGAATAATTAGTCGGCATTTCGAGGAACTGTGGAATTTCCCACACTGCATTGGTACTATTGATGGGAAACACGTAACAATTCAGTCACCAATCAACAGTGGATCCGAATTCTTCAATTATAAGAAATACTTCAGTATTGTACTCATGGCGCTGGTTGACGCTGAGTATTGTTTTATGTTCGCTGATTGTGGCTGTCAAGGAAGACTGAGTGATGGTGCAGTTTTTAAAAACACTGTACTCTACAACAAAATAAAAAGTAAGAGTTTGAATTTACCTAACGATGAGCCGCTACCAGGGAGACAAAAACTGATGCCGTATGTATTTCTTGGTGATGATGCATTTGCTTTAAGTAAGCGACTCATGAAGCCATTTCCAGGTAGCCATGAACAAGGTAGCAAACCCCGCATTTTTAATTACCGTCTATCACGAGCCCGAAGAATAGTAGAGAATACGTTCGGAATAATGGCTAGTGTTTTCCGTGTACTAAGGAAGCCAATGCTACTACAACCTGACAAAGTGGCACTAGTTACTATGACCTGTGTTATTCTGCATAATTTTTTAAGAAGAAGCAGGACATCACGATCGATGTACACTCCAGCGGGAACCTTTGATTCTGAAGATAATGGTATGGTTACAGGAGGGTCGTGGAGGGAAGATACCGCTGATATGACATCTATGTTACCTCTACAGAAAGTGCCTAGGAAGCCAGGTACCGCAGCAAAGGAATACAGAGAAGAGTTTGCTGAATACTTTATGAACAATGGAAAAATCCCCTGGCAAAATGACTACAGTTAAATACATGTGTACCCTGTACCATTGATTTTAATAAATAAATATAAATATTTTACCTCTGAACTAAGTGTCTCTCTTGGCAGGTTCTTATCTTTGAGAAATCTTTCCATGATTTCATAAGCAAACCAATTTGGTTTGTATATATCATCAGATCCGGCTCCACTTTTACAGCTTTCCTTAACCTTTTTCAAACACGTTCTAAATGAAGCCATCAGAGAGTCTTTTTTCTTTTTCAATTCGGTGACAGAAAACTTGTTACCCATCTTGCTTTCGATTCTTTTCCATGCATCGTATATTTCATTTCTATTTTTGTGATTGGGATGAGAAGGGTTCCAAATAACTGGTTCATTCTCATAGTATTGTAAGAAATCCAACACCAACTCATTAGGCCACTCCATACCTTAAAATAAGAATAAAATTATTGTTTATGTTATTTTTCTTAAGTTCATAAAATGTTAATGAGTTAATGGGGAACCCCGGTCAATAACTGTATAGGACATGAAAACCCTTAAAATTGTAACTTTAATCATGACAAAATATTAAATATTAATATTTGTAGGAATTTTTAAAACATTTAAAGAATTCAGTTTATAATTCAGTAGCCTGGTCATTCACTAGTTTTCAGCCAAATAAGAACTACTTAACCTCAATTTAAGAAAATAAAATTCGTCTTACCCAATAGTCAATGAGGCTCTGATGACAAAATTGGAAACCGTGAACAGTTCTTATCTCCCAACCACAAAGCCGAATGTGTGGATGAAGCAAAGTTTGCCTTTTCCCAAATATTCGTCCACTTTGATGTGTGCAAAAGACCGACACTGAACGGGAAACAACGAGCACTAATGTTTGCTGCTTGCCGAATAGACAAACAGACATCCACACTGCTCGCGATTCGGCGAGTCGCTGCTCGGTGCTTGACGAATGACGCATGTCTGGCGCCGCCTTTACAGGTATTTCACCCGTTTCCTCCACATTTTCACTCGTCTGACATCATCTACTATGTACTGTGTTCAAATTTTATTGGATGTTATAGAAAATCGTTACTTTAGAATTGTATAAGAAAGTGCATTCATATTATAAAAATACTTGTGCTGTATGATTTTTAAAACTATGGCCAGTTTAAATATTTAAATCACCCACGTGTGAAAACAATTTTACATAACACAGATTCAAGACTATTAATAGCCAGGTAGGAAAAATGCTTTCAAATGGTTATAAATTTATGAGAACCGAAGTGCGTAACAAAACCGTTGCGGCAACAATTCCCACCGTTATGTACTGAATAAGTATATTTATGGAAAAAGAACATATATTTCAGATGTATTTGATCACTTTCTTACCAAATTAAAAATCCATTTAACACAACATGATTATACTATGCAAACATGTAATGTCTTATTATATATCAGTGATAATGGCATTATCTAACTGTTTACGGAAAATTAACGGTTTTGCGGTATTTTTATGTTTTCTTTTTAATTTATATTTCGGCTAAAGATTTTAATCCTACGATCTTCGTATATAAGTAATATAATACACTAATTTATTTCAATCCATTTAACTCAACATGGAAATAAGCTACAGAGATGTACTTTTTTTTAAATGACCGTAAAATTACATTTTGTAATACGTAGTTAATTAATTCAAGACAGCTCTAACATTTCTTTCGAGCGTAACGGTTAAGTATTTTAAGAACGCTGGACTCGCGCGACTTGTGGTTACAGCGGGGAACAAGTTTGGCAACGTCGCTCAGTTCTCGTTGGCCGCTCGAAGGTCACGGGCAAAATAGGCTCCTCCCTCAACTGCACTCTCTTGTGGTTTTTTGTATAGAGTTATGAGTATTCTTTCTTCAGCAGTCACACATTCCCTCATATTTGTGTCAACCTTATGTATAAATGGAGCAACCAGCGTCACCAATTCCACATATGACTCTTTGGACATTCTGTAGAAAGCTATAAACTTTCTGTCTGTCTCTTTTAATTGTTCAGCTGCTACGAATAGTCTGCACCTTACATTTTTCTCTATGTATGGGTGACACCAATATTTTCTGCGCATTCTTCGTTGTCTACGACGTAGAAAACATGCAATTATGTCTTCCTCATCCTCACTAGTACTTGACATGATCGATAAAGTTACACTCCGACAAATAACTATTCAATTATTGATAATTTATCAAGTAAAAAATGTGAATGTAAACATTACTATACCACTATACGCATGTTCGCACAGAGATCGCCAACTGATCCACACCCAGTCGCGTCGTGTGTGGAGTCAGGTTTTATTTTGGTTGCAAACTTGTTGCGTTTGAAACTAGTTCTAAACTCTGGTTGCAAACGGGTCGACCCGTGTGTGGTAGGCCTTAAGCCCCCCACACACTATCGAACATGTTGGTCGAGCAGTTGGGAACCCAACGTCTTGTCGAACATATTCGAGAGTGTGTGGGCTCCAACCCAACATGCGCGATGGTTTTGTTGGGTTGGATGCTGGGCACGACAGCACCACCCAACTCCAACCGCGCGGACGAAATAACCAAAGTAAGTGTCAGTTTAATTGTTACCAATTTACTGTTTATTACTTTCCTTATTTTTACTTAGGATTGAGCGCTAGGTCATTATTTGGACAACACCTCGTACGGTTAAGTTAGATTACAATAAATTATATTAAAGTTAAAAACAGCACAAAACTAATTTATATATATAAACAGTATAACATTATGTCAATGATGTTTGAAAAATTCAACTTTATTCCTTAATTTCGTAGTACGTTGCAATAGACTATAATTTTGCCCCCAAGATAAAAACTATTTAATAATTATGATAAATAAATAATAATAAATAATTAGGATAAAACTCATATCCTTTGCGTGTTAATGTTGTGCAAGTTTTCTAACATTTATAGATATTCAGTCATTTAACTTAACCCCACAGAGGTGTAGCCTTGAGCATTGCTCATGGTGATGAATAAACGCGTATATTTCCTAGGAATTTCATCTGTTTTGGTTTTACTTCTATCTACCTTCCTATTTATTTTTACTTAGAACTGTCTTCAGAGTAACATACCTCAATATTAAAAATATCGTGGGTGACAAAAAGCTCTTTGGCACATGTTTGAAGGGTAATATAAGTTAATTTTTTATCTAATAAGTTTACATAATAAAAGTTAAATTTCAAGAATGAATATATTAATCAAAATTGCAATATATAATTGCAATACAGTAATATTTAGGCATACGTTAAAGGGAAAACAAATACACTTTAGTTTTTTTCTAAGTTCAATATAATTAAATAAACTACAACATTGCTTTTTTCCAAAGTTAGCGAATTAAAATATAAATAAGACACAGTTATGGTATCTAAACGAATTAGAAAAAATGTACAAAGTTCACCAATATTTAGTTATCAAATTGAAAAAGATAGGACTACATAGCAAAATCAACATATTTTATAATTTTTGTTGTTGTTAACTATATCATCGCACTTGTTTACACTCAATACCGAACTGTCAACGCTTATTAATCATTTTTTCTTGGAAATCAACACTTCCTTCGTTGTTATAGAAACTTTTATACCAACCTCGAACTGCATTGGCAATTGATTGTTCTCTGCCATCCCGCCTCATTCTTTTAAACCCAAGAAGTTCTTGCGTGTTCTGCCTCCACTCACCCTCATTTAACTGGCCTGCTGAAGTGTCCTCCCAATCCACACTACTTTGAGTTAGGTAGGTTGGACTTTTCTGGTGTAGAAAATTATGTAAAGTACAACACGCCAAAACAATGATTTCTGCCCTCTCTACACTAACATTCATTGTCGAAAGAAGGACTCTAAATCGAGTCGCTAAGATGCCAAACGCATTCTCCACCACTCTCCTAGCACGGCACATCCGATAGTTGAAAATCTTTTCGTCGTGGGTGATTCCTTTGTTTGGATAGGGCTTCATAAGATTTTCCTTCAGAGGAAAAGCTTCATCTCCAAGGAATGTAAAAGGGAGGCAAACGTCTCTCCTGTCATCGAAGCTTGTTGGTGACGGCAAGTGCAATTCCTTATTTTCCAGCAACTCTCCAAAATCAGTTTCCATAAGTACGCCACCATCGGATACTCTTCCATTAGTACCACAATTTACATAGATGAATTCATAATTAGCATTGACCACAGCAAAAAGAACAATGCTGTGGAACCCTTTGTAGTTGTAGTAGTATGACCCACTTTTCGGAGGTTGACGAATCGCTATGTGTTTTCCGTCTATAGCGCCGACACAGTTTTCAACTTGCCAGTACTTTTTGAAGTCCACAGCTATGTTCATCCAGTCCGATTCATTGCAAGGAAACTGCAAAAAGTAAACATAAAAGTTAAAATTATAATATATTAAAATTAACAATGTTATATTGAGGTAATATTGATTGACGTGCTGTTATATATAACTGTTTTAAACCCAGTTTTTGTGTTTTTTACAGGCTCAAGATGACGCATCTACAGGGATACACGCTGATATACGCCCATCACCATCAAGTACACCAGTAAGTCGCCCATCAGTATCAAGTAGGTCTAACCCAGGATCAACTACTCGAACAAACCGAAAAAAGATATCTGATTTTGAAAAGAAACAAGAACGATTTTTGGATACAGCTACGTCTGTCCTATGTAATCAGAATAAGTTCCGGGCTTTTGGAAACAACGTGGGCTTCCAACTGGAAGATATGGACCGTCAACAACAAGTAATTGCAGAAAAGCTTATATCTGATGTTTTGTTCCACGGTAAGTTAGGCAGTTTGAAAGCATCTGCGGCCATATTGACAGTACAACAGCCAACCCAACGGAATATACCATCACTTAACCATTTTATGGACACTAATCAAAACAACAATCCATATCCGTATAGGCCGGCTGACGCTGAATATTTCTTACAAGATCAAAATTATCAACATCAGACATTCAGTTTTGACCCATATTATGTGCAAAGCCAAATCAACCCTACTCAACATCAGGTACAACGACAACATCTACAACAACAAGTACAGCAAAAACATGTACAGCAACAAAAAGTAGATATTTCACCTCAAACTGTACGTTGTCCTAAGAATTTTTCTTTACCAGAACCTGCTCAAAGTCAAACGGCAGCAACTAAACCTACCGCAGGTCAAGCACTAGCGATTCAAGAAAAAACTGCTCAACAAGAAGTTCGGAATAAACTCAAACAGTATTTGAATCTACCCGGTGTCAGCGAGGACAATGTATAATAAGTTGCTTTTTCATCTTTGTTTGTTCGTTTTGTTTTATAATAGGCTATTACATTGACAACAGCATCTTCTGTTACAGCTTTTTTTTTTGTTATTTGATGGCTTTAAATTTGATGTTTTTGAAAAGTTTATAAAAGATAGATTTGAAAATAAATTTTTTTTCTGAAATTATGTGTGTTTTTTTAGACCTAAAAAATAAGTAATAACGTAATAGGATAAATTTGAAGCAAAATAGGTTATTGTCGCTCTCGGAAGATGGTTATACTCATTTCGTACCCTCCTGCTTTATTCTCGCGCGACAATAACCAATTTTGCGCTCAAAAAACAATTGTGTAAATTATGGATTATAATAATGTAAGAAGAAAAGAGTGAGTTAAAACTAATTAACAAATATTTGTACTTACCTTTAAGAAATCTTCCTTTAGAACATCAAAAATAGCTGCACAAGTTTCTGGTATGATTTTTCCTAGTGCTTGCGGAGATATTGCACAACTAAACTTCAGATTCTCGTAGCTCCTACCACTGGCTAGAAACTGGAGAGTGGCTGCAAGACGTTCTTTTGCAGGAATTGAGGTTCTCAAAAGGCTATCTTCTTTTTCTATGTGCTCACACAGTCTTCCGAATAGATATTCAAAGCTTTCCTCGCTCATCCTTAGATAATTTTTGAAGTCTTGAGGCTCACTAATGGCAAGTTCAGCAAGAAGCGACATATGGCTAAACTTACTCCGGTCCAAAAACCATTTTTTTAGACCACAAGCGTCGATCTTTTTTCTTCTTTTGTCGTTTCAGACAAAAAGCGCCAGCACAAACAGCTACACTTGTCTCGAAATCCATAATACAACTGACAAGACACCCAACCTGCTCGATCGCACGTTCGACAGTGTGGGGGTAAACGTCTAACTTGACAGGTTGGGCGTTGGGTACGACGCCAGGTCAGGTTGGGTGAAATGTTCGAAGGTGTGTGGGGGGCTTTAGGCAGTCACGCCGCGACCCACCGTTTGGGAAACGCTGGGCTACACTATGTTTCAAGGTTATGTTACCTACAACAGAACTTGACAACTAAACATGTAAAATCAAAATAAATTAAAATGTACAAATAATGAAAGTGTTAGGCTAGAGGAAGTTTCTAGGTTAAGTTACCTGCAATCGAATCCATGTTCTTTTGGTCTCACTACATTTCCTTTCCAGTTTTCATACTCCTCATTCTTCACTCGAGACTTTTTTATTCTTTCACAATTGTACTCAACTTGCTTTCGCTCTCTTTAACGTTTTAAACTTGTAGAATCATTAATATCACTTTCATTAGAACTCATTTTTACTTAGATATGAACCATGACAAATACAAAGACAAATTAAACACAGTGTAATTATTTTACAGCTGTTCTAGGCTAGAATAATATTAGCAAGAACAGTGCTGCCACCAGCTACAAATAGTAAGTCATTTGAAAAATAACACATCTCCGGAAGATGAGGTGTTTCTCAAAAGAATGCATATTTTAACATCTGCTATCACTGTGGTTACTTAGTGGAGATGTGGTGTTTACTTAGTACTGGATTCGCCTTGCCTTCGACTACATTTTGGCATGCCTAACTCATTATTGGTAAAAAATGGACATGAGGTGTTTCTCAAATGACTGATTCATTTGAAACTCTTTCAAAACTGACCCCTACCCTCTTCCCTCAAGTGTCATTTTGGGGTATTTTTGGACGTTAAAAATTGTTCCACCGAAATGTTTGGGGGCGAAAAAATGGGGGTTTTCATTAAACGAAGAAGGTAGGTTTCTCGATTCAGCCGCTATACATCGCGGTCTGTCTCACCCTGCATATATTTCGTGGAACTTATATTTTTGCTTTGGTATTATTGTTCTATTCTATATTTCAAAACGTAAAGTGTAATAACTTTAGTTTTCTTAAAAGATAACAGAAAAATCCAAAATTTATTTTGACTCATTTCAGTGTCACGCTTTCAATTATTTTGACGGTTCGCATTACAAAAAATAAATCTAGTGAAATTTCGTTATAAAGTTTTCCCGACGTTATGGGCGAACTCGGAGTCTTCATCGTATTTGCCCCTAAAACCACTGTTTTATATATTTTAAAGAGGCGGATAGTAAAGTGTCGAACCGAGTCTCTAGGCTGTCGAATAAAAAAAATTCGAATTCGACGATTGATCGATGAGATCTAAAGTCGAATCTGCCGAGATTGTCCGCGTCACTAGTTATAGACTATTATAGACAAGAGTCATGTTCATGGCATACTATACATCCAATCCGGAAACATATCGGTAGGTGAAACCTAACTTAGGCTAAACCTGGAAGACAATGAATGAATCGGATACAAAGTTGCGTATTGCGTCGTCTGCTGTTGTGACGATGACCGATCGATAACGGCTAACGGCCGAACGATGGAACGGAGTTGCTCCAGCTGACGCGAGTTCTTTGTTTGAATGTTCTCGTTTGGCTAGTAGTGGTAGATTGACAGTTTACCAAAGTATAACGATTTTAAGTAAAATAGTTTACTTAAATTGGCATATTCTATGTTTATATTGAAGTACTGGGCCGCTATATTGGAGACGACAGGTGGTCTGCAGTTTGAAAATTAAAGATCGATAAAACTTTTTTACATATTTTTGCGTGAAAAATAAATAACTAACCTAATTAACAAATTATGTTGGTTTTGTAAATGATATAATGCTTGCTGTTAGTATTCACTGTGTTTATGTAGGCCTAATTGTGTCGCCGAAGTCAGATGTGTCTATTTGCTGTGATAGCTGAGCATCATTACGCTAACAACCAATCGATAAAACATGTTCGTGTTCGTACTTTGTGTATGAGAACCCGCACATAGAAAATCAGAATGGCAGATTATGGTCGTCTCGTTAATGATATTTAGCTAGCAGTTCTTATTTGTTGTGTCTACTAAGTTCGTGAATTGCCATGCATTTGCAACTCGGCGGTAAACAGACGATCGCTAATTTCTCGTTTTTTTTGTTGTAAAATTACTATATAAATAATAGTAGTGGTATATAAATCTGTCCTCCATAAAATATCGGTTTGCTTACACCCTACTTTTCTTTTAATATGTCTTATACTGGTTTGAAATTATTCAAACATTTAGATTTTAAATACATTTTGTAAATAATACATATATGCCCATAATTTTTACAGTAAATTGCTTAAGTTCTGGAAGCCCATTTTATAATCCATAAAATGAAAGTAGAAATGGATAGTATGGCTTCGTTCTTAAAATAAAACCATTTCTCAGAATAGTGGAATTCTTTGATTACTTTTTGCTTTTTCGAGCGGTATCCAAAGGTTTAGAATTATGCGAGTTGATGTACTGGTGATTTTATTTAAATAAAATGTAGCCACAGAAAACTATTAGGAATTGTGTTTTAAAATACTAAAAGTGTAGATTTGACCATCACTGCTGAAGGATTTACAAAAATTAAATAATGTTACCGTTTTATTTGAAATATTTTGTCAAGCTATAAAAGCTATCCATTATAAATTATTTTTGAATTGAAAATTAATGGAAGAATGATAGTATATAACTGTTAATATTTTTATTGTAAGTTTTGTTCATTTTGTTTTCTTGGGTCCGTAGGTATAAATTAAAAACTTTGATAATTTGAGGATGATTAACTGACAAAGACATATTAGTCTAACATTTGCTAGACAGAAAAATAAAATTATCCAGGGTCTTTGTTCCTGGTAATAGTAATAACTAATACGTTTTGATACTTGAATTAACCTTATCCTGAACTACACCTAATGGAAATATAATTTTCAAACATAACATTTAATCTCCTATTATGTAAAAGACTGATGATTCAATCGTCTTTTCTTCAAAAGGCCCGTTCAGTCAGACAGTGGCCATTACTCCAGTAAGCCAATCAGAGGGATCCTTTTTGGTCATGTGGTCCTAAGCTGTCAGCTGATATAGTGTTCTCTTTGAGGTTATGGTAATTTGTTATTGTTAATACGTTTACTGTAGTGAAGTGTTAATTGATTTTTTACAATAGATAGAGACAACTACCATAATTGACTCCATATACGCTTCTTGTTGAATAAACTATTCATTCTGTACCGTACTCACAAATAAAATATTTATTGTATCCCGAGTTTGTTTATTTCATCATATTCCGTTCAAAACATGCTTCATCCATTAATAATGCAAATAAATCTTTGTTCCTCCTCTGAATAATTCAAAACACGTTTTCTCCAAATTTAAATTACATTTTTCCGGTAAATTTAGGTTTAGTACCTTGTATATTAGTCATAGTCACCAGTAATACAAATAATACGTGCCTTGGTCCAAGTTTAGTAATTTATTTGTTCATTAATTTTGTGTACTTCCTGGAAAACTGTTCCTGAGAGAGAAAGCACGGTTTAACTCTTTGACTGATCAACAATTTTTTATTTTGATTTGTTATAACAATTTCCAAAATTGATACGATTTTTAACAGGGTTATCCCTTAATAAAATTGATAGGCTAAAATTAGCTTTTTTGTACTGTTTTACTAGATAATTTGTAGCTTTATTATGTAATATAATAGAAACTTAAAAGTAGTTTTGTTCTTTAGACATTTAAATGGCCTATTAGGAAAAAATATAAAAAAGCCAAAAAAATTACTTAAAAATGTTTTTTATATTTTTTTGTTTTTTATTAAAAGAAAATTTTTTTCTTTGTCAGTAGTAAACTAAAATAATTTTTTGAAATTTCTTATTGACAGTAATTTATTCTAAAAGTACGTATTATTGTCAACAAATCCAGAAAATTTGAAGCATATAAGTTAAAAAATGCATTTGACTTATTGGTAAGATAATAAAAATTTACTTGTGTGAATTTGAGGCAATCTGTTTAGAAATCTGGAGTCAAACACATTGAATGTTCTATATTAATTAAATTTGTTTGTGAATCCAGTCTTAAAAATACTCTTTATTGTCAAAACACAACACTAATAAAAAAGTTATTATTTACAATATTTACAGTTTTTTAGTTTTTATAATTTCAGTAGCAAACATGCTTGCCGAGGCATTCAGCATGTACACCAAGACCACACCTTTACACACACTGTTCGAGACCTCCGCTTCTTTCCTTCAGGATGATTGTCACCTGAACAGGTTCGGCACAGTTTTTCTTTCTTCTCAGGTAATTTCCTGAGTCCGAAACTAACTGATGGACCATCACCACCACCCCGGAGATTTTGCGAGATTTGCTTACTTGCAAGCCATTCCGAAGAAAGATCTCCTATCACTTCTTTCATGAACTCAGCCCTCTTCAGTTGGCCTTGTGTTGTATTTAACTTGTACAACACATATGCATTCAGCACCATGCGTCCAAAAACATATTTTTATATATTTCTCTATCAATTGAAATATAGTAAGATTTATTTGGCAAAGTAATAACGCTGAAATAAATTTATGATGCAACAACGATGTATCGTTGCATATCAATTTTCGCCCGCCCGAAACATCAACAACGATATATCGTTGTGTGTCACTTTTCGGTAAATTCACTCACAACGATATATCGTTGCATATCAGTCAAAGGGTTAAATGTTTGCCCCACATTTACAAATTTATTTAAAGGCAATTAAAACTTATAAATATATATTAAATGGAACATGTAATATGTATATATATTATGATTACTAACAACACAAATTTCCTCCTGACCGAATAATTTTTTAAGATTCCATGACAAGTTTTCACATTTTTTTGTCCAAATAAGTATTTTTAAACATTTGATAATGTATAACGCTAGAGCTTATTTGGGAGCATATTTTTCAAGAGTTTGCAACGTTATTAGTTTTCTCTTAGTACTTTCTACAATCTTTTGATCTGAAATTTGTTGCTGCAGTGAATATATCTCTTCAGTATAAGCGTTTTCCTAGATAGGGGCAATCTTTCACCTCTTGGATTATACCAAGGGGACTAAATATTTTTTTCCTGGGAACTCATTCCAGTTTGGCATTTGAAGACGAATAGAACATGATTTATTTTCTAGACAGTATTTTTCAGATGCAATAATAAATCTTGAGTAAACTCTCACGGTTTGATCCATTTTATGTTTAATAATTATTTTTTAATTTTGTCTATTAGAACAATAAGTGGGAAGAGATGATTCAATGTGAATTTTAAGTTAGGCTCCAATCTTAAGTCTGAAGTCAGGTTTGTTTGAAGAGATCCAAAAAAAGTCGATGATGAAGAAGTTCAAACTCTTTACATCGTTTTGTCATCAGAGTCACCTAGTGAACAAAACAAAGTTTAGGGTTCATTTGGAGCTTCTTCTTCACCCACTTTTATTGGATCTCTTCAAACAAACATGACTCCAGATTCCAGATGTTGCACTAAGAGGAAGGTGAACTGGAGCTCAATTCAACACTTGCATTTAATCTTCACTTTGTATAAAAGTTGTCCTTCAGCATCCATATCTTCCAATTTCCTCAGTATGAAGTTAAAAACTGCTAAATTTGTTTTTTCTGTGATGTTGTGTTCCTTCCAAGTCTGAAACAGTTCACCATGAAAGTTCGACATCACCTTAAAATTAAAATTGGGTTGCGAATGGTAGCAAAGAAGACATTAAGATATTTCGGTTGTGATATCAAAGTGAAACCAGAAATATTACTTATACTTCTCAGGGGTATTGAATGGTTAAGGACCAAAATAATAAGGTGTTAATTGGTGTTTCAGTTAGAGAAACCATATTAAAAGCCCTGGTTGGGTGCGAAGTCCATTTTACACCCTCTGCACTCCGAGATAGGGAGTAATCCCTTCTGTGCAGAGGCAGCACATTGGTTTCACTTACACTGCACCACCACAACTCCCGCCTTTATTGGGTGCAAATAAATAGCCAAATCAGTGATTTGCAGGGACAATAAATTAGATGAACAATAAAAATGTACTGAAAAACAGACTGTATAAATCTAACCTAAAATGACTAAGTCCTTAAATGCAGTATTTATGCACCGCATAAAATAAATATTATAAGCAGGAGATGTTACTGTAGTAGAACTTGCATTGAATGGAATCACTCTTTACAGAGCCCCATCAAAATTTTAAAGAATTTATAAACACTGTTTTAAACTCCACATGTTCTCTGATAGTTTGGTTGGATCATTTCAACGATTTCATCTGGGCCATGACGAAGGGCTATGACTAGGGGGGTTAACCCATTGAGGTAGTAGTTATATGAGTCTTTGCAGGCCTAGTAGAAGCAATTAATTTAGGTGAAAATAAATGTGATCTTGTAGTGTAACAACTTTTTTTGTTTATGATAGAGCAATGAAATTTGAAACATTGTTTGAAATAGTTGTTCCTCTACATTGTTATATAACATTTTGAGAAACAAATGCTATAGTACCATAAAACATTTTTTGCATAAAAGAAATAAAAAACACACTTTTTTAAGTGAAACATTTCACGCTGTGTATTTAGCATTTTTTTAATAGTCCATAATGTTTCTTACACAGGAAAAAATTATTGACCATATATCTACAAATTTCGAACTTAAAACAAATTTTCATTGGAAGTACTAGGAATGCTATCAACTATTAGACCTATCAATAAAAGAATGTTTGAGACCAGAGTCAACTAGGCCTAAGTTTAACACAGTATTTCAAGGTCTACAAAAGTCAAATTTACTTTCCTGTTGCTCATCCTCATGATATGAAGGAAGGATAATATCATCTGAGTTGTCCTGGCCAGGAAATATTAGGTCAGGGTATTATGCAATCTTCAAAGCTTTCACCACTATCTCTATCACTTGATTTATATACACAATCTTTGTCAACTCATTCTTGTTCTTCTTCTATGCGGCGGCCTGTTGCCATTCACTTAAGCCTCAAGGGCCTGTTGCGCACCTCAGAAGCACACCGTGAGGCCTACCAGTCTATGATTTTAGTAGTTCCACAAACTGCTGAAAACAACCTATCAAGTCCTCCTGGGAAAATTCATCACCCTCGTCCAAACTACCAAAGATGGTGTAGTGTTCCCTTGCTACTGTAGTACAAAGAGCAGGAATTCGGCAGTTTCATCCTGCTCATCACACATTCTACAGAGAGGATCCTCCCGAAGGATGCTTCCTCAGGTAACCGTGTCTTGTAATCAGACCTATAACCCGAGAAGTCATCGATCTACTTAGTGAGAGAAGGTCAGACGCCTACCTGGAGGAAGGCGGCTGTAGAACCATTCTGCTCATTCTCATACCCGGATGCAACCTCCACCTTCTCTCATGTTCAGCGTGGTGAACCCATTTCGAGGCAGCCCCAAAGGATTCACATCTTGAAATACTGCAGAATGGTTGTGGACCCGTCATAACTAACGCTGAGCCCCGATTGGCCAGGGCATCAGCTCTTTCATTCCTAGGGATCTCCTCATGACCAGGAACCCAACAGTCACATTGTTGATTCTGACAAGGGAAGAACACACCATCATTACACATAATGTAAACAAACACTTAGAGAACACAGTGTACAAGATGAGCTATCAGCTGATCAGCAGCAAAACAGACACAACATATTTTTTTAAACAGGTTAGCCACAGTATGAAAATGAAATTATTTATTTGGTTAACATCTAAACAGTAAGAGACGTACCCAGGATGTCTACTGGAAATACGGTGAACTACATGAACAGTGTAATGTCAAAAGTCCACATGTGTTTACCTCAATGGGTTAAAGTGTTGTTATGGGCCCAACGCTCCATTACACCATGTTACCTTACTGATGAGCATAGGTAAGTGTACTAATTAACATCTTCACTGTGGGTCCATACAGTGAAACTGAATGGATACAATCAGTGTCTGTCACATTCAATGTGCTAATTTTAGCCACATCTTTTTGTACCTACATAAGTTTTACAAAACCATAATTGTCCAAAACGCAACACATGGGTACAAAGATTTTTTTGGATTGCTTCAAGCATAAGTACCCGATATACGATTTATATCAACGATTCCAGAACCAGAACCCGATAGAAATGTAACTGACCTCAAAGTTTTGTTTTCAGTCAGCTAATATTCTGAGAATAATTATGGGAACATTACTTAATTCCACTCTGTATCATGAACATTGCTAAATTTCTGTGTGATGGTTTTCAAACAAACAACACACTGGTTATATATACATTTTATTAAACTTATAAAAAGTAATCACTCCAGGATCTAGACTGAGTACTGCTAGGTGGCTTCTGCCGACTGCTTCAGTGGTGGGGATTCCAAGGCTGCGGGGACTCTTGCAGGATTCTGGAACATGACGAACATTAGTAAGTGATACAAGAAAGAGAAAGAATAAAAGTATGTCCGACAGAACATGTTTTATCAATAAGATGAAAGAGGATAATTGTCAACAACACTTACTTTTTTAACATTTATCGAAGGCCGCAGTTGTGAAATTAACAACTTTCCCTGGCCTGGTGATCTTTATCAAAATTTTTGTTTTGAGTACAAGCAATTTCAAATACAAAAATTTCCACAGACCCCAATTAAGATTTTTACCCCCACAAAGATTCATTCCAAATTTGCAGGGTTGTTAATTTTATTAATTGTTCCGTATAAAATATTTTTCCCCTATAGCCTATACAAAAAAAAAAACATTTCTTGACCTAACCAAACAGGGATACCACTGCTACATTAATATATGACCCATATACGTTGTCACCTTTTCAACCTACCAACTATCAAACGGGGATGGCAAAAAGTAACCAAGGAACATCTCAACATCAGCACCAGTGCAAACAGTATATTAATGTGGACAAAAAATAAATAAATGCTTGGCAACTGCAGTATTCACTGAAAAAATACACTGACACACATTAATTAAGTATTCTCAGCTTTGCCAATGGTACTTTATCAAGCAAAACTGTGAAAAATGCAGTAGAATGAAAAAAATGTCAAAATCTGAAATGGTACTAGGTTTTTAACCTGTTGAGGAGTAGGTGAAGGCTATAACCGTCAACCTACCTAGTGTCTACTAGAGTAAGCAACGTTATCATTAATGGACTCCAGTGAGTAAAGAACACTTAATAGTTGTATTCATTCAAAATGTATTGAAATACTATAAAATACCAAAATAATGCCTTATTTGCACCATCTAGGTGATAAAACTGTACTTTTTTATAATTTTGGTAAATCATGATAATGTAACACGTAAATTCAACCCAGCAGGGATCACTTCTGGATGGTTAATACCTACCAGTTGAACCCACCACTGGGCACAGCAAAAAACCGATGAGCCACTTCAATCTGGGCAACCTTATGGATGTCCAGTAGCGGCACATCACTAACCGCAAATGTTGAGATTCTGGGGTTCATGGGCAATTCGATAGGTCTAGTCTACTGTGGAAGATGACTGTTGGAGTTGGTGGGGTTTGTTCCCTAACCTCAGAGGTTCCTGTTAACCTCAACTAGGGTGTGCCACCCCCTGCCTACTTTGACTGGAGAGGCTGGTTCAGAGCTGGCCTCCCCTTCTTCCGGGGAGACATGACTTTGAGATGTAGTGCCCTAATTCTTCCTCATGGATCTCAACAGGAGGGGGCCCCTACTCCCTAACCTTGCCTATCCTGAATATCCTGTCACTCCGGAAGCAGCGCAAAGGTTTTTACAGGACTAAGTGCAATTTATAAGCTTCTTGTCCTAAGAGAAACAAAAAAAAAACACGTAAATTCACAATCAGTGCACTCATAGGCAGGTTTTTCTTCTATGCTCACTCATAAAAGAGCATGAAGAGGGTTTTTTAGTGCATGTAACCTAATAAGATCATTTTAGTCAAGATAATCACTCATTTTACTCCAGTATTCACAAAACTGTCATACTCACTCCAGTACAATAACTGAGAATAGCCTATAAAGGAGTTGGTGCAATACAATGACTGGACAATTTGGCGGCAAAGCTGTGATTATATATTTTGTCGGGGGTCAGCACCCTACAGCAATAATTACATTGAATGTTTCCCAGTCAAAAAAGAACAAAAGAACGCCACTAGAGAACATAAACAGCCATAATATTGATTATTTCAACAAGTACATGACGGATTGTTGAAACCGTTATTACCCTTTTGGGATCAAACTCTTTTGGAACCACTTTTGACTACTCCTCAACAGGTTAAATAAGCCTTATACATTTTGTAAGTTAAACCAATTAAACATAATCGGTGAATCTCAAATCGTTCGATAGAGATTGTTTAAGGTTAGTTTCCATCATGCCCCTAGAGAAAGGTAGACACACTGAACTGCTACAGAAACGTGATCATTGAACGATGCTTCCCGTTAATGTTGGAGAGCACATGAGTCAACTTACGACGAGCCGAGCAACTGCTTCTGGAACCATTGGACATTGCAAGTAACTTTGTGCGTTCATCAAGTTGCAAAGAGGCATAGTGGAAACAAACCTTTATACCAATTTCAGGAATCTAAGTGTACAGTGTAACCTGTCATAACTGATCTAACTTGGTGACAGAGTAGGCTGAATACGTTAAAAGCTATAAGTTAGTTATAGCAAATACATTACAGAAGTTGCGGTTAACTTTTTGATAATACTACATAAATACGAAACTGTGCCAAAATTTCATTACTTATAAATTTATGACACAACAAATATTCTATTTTAAAACTACGCTAATGTACCAGATATTTTTAATTTAGTTTAAGAATCTAAAATTAAATATCATTCAAGTCTATATAGTAAATACAAATTTATTTTAGAAAAAATAAAATATTCAGTAATGTACGATTTTAAAAATTGTTTATCTTGAGTTTTTAACACTTTCAGCCCCATGTGTATATATTTGACTCACATTAAGTTTGGCCCAAAGACCCGTGTGTATTATTTTGACTCACGCTCCAGCCCAACCTAAAAGTGGTCAAGGTTATGTAAAGACCAAAGGATTTTATGCCTCAAAAACAAAGAAAAGATTCCCAGAATCAATAATGTGTCATTACTTTGCTTCCTAGTCATCTAAATTAGCTGTATGGAATCTGTGAGTCAGAATGATACATGTGGGGTGGGAAGGAAATGTTATTCTTTTTATTCTTCTTCGTAGCCCATGTGTATCAATTTGACTCACACTACTTGAACTGGATATCAACAAATAAAGGCTGGTATATCATTTCAACCAAGTATTAGATAACCTATAAAACCAAACATTGTTGTAGCCTATGCAGTAGACCTAACCTAACCTTATTTATTGTTTTAGTAAATTAGGTAAGGTTAGGTAAGTCACTACAAGAGCTACAAGCTAATATGAATTTTATTTATTGGGTAGAATAATGTGTCAAAACAAATAAAATGTATTTTATTTGTTACTTTTTTACGGTGGTAATAAAATATTTTAGGCTTATAAAAGCACATTGTCCCTAATATTTTGATGATAATCTATGAATTTAAAAAAAACAATTTTTACACATAAATTTTTGTTGCGGACAGCCTGGGCAGAAAGTTTTGACTTGAAGACACTTTCTTGATGCTTCATTGTGCCCTAAAGTAGCAGATAGTTGCTTGTAGCACGACTGGCATCGACCCCCTTCGCAAATCTGGAAGCTCAGTTAGTTTATGGGCTCCACCTCTGTTATTAGGAGCATTTTCACGGTCATTTTCATTGTTTTTCACAACTAAATAGGTTTGCAAGATTTTCCCGAAATGCTACAAAGTCCATCGGTTGAAAAACTGTACTCTTGTATACTGAGTGAGCGTTAACAACAGCAGTGTTTGTGAGAAGTTCAAATAGCACTTTCCTATACCACTTTACTCCACGCCTAACACCTGTTCCGTAAGAGGCAAGTTGATCGGAAACGTCAATGTAGGACTTCACACCATTGTAATCTAAAACTGTGGAAGGTTTCATTGTAACACCAGTCGTTTGAACCTCCACCATTTCAGGCAATGATTTCAAAGTAAAGAATAATACATCCCTTTTATCTTTTCATTTACCACATATAATACCAGTATTACTTTCTTTGATAATCATGTCACCTTTTTTCAAATTAGCTTCTTCAACAACTTTTGGATTCATTTTTTACGCAGTGTGCCAACAAGATGTGTGTTTCTATTATTTAATAAGTGGGTTAGATGAACACTAGTGTAATAGTCGTCTGTGTACAATGTACGGCCAACATCGAGTAACGGCTCAACCAGCTCCATTATTGTGATTTCGGAAACTGCATTTCCTCATGCAACACGTTCTTTACCAGCATATAATTTCATGTTCCATGTGTAACCACCTTTTAGGCATAGCTTAACCCATTAAAGCCCAACGGGTCGTTTTCGACCCATCTAAATACGTGTAAACCATTTTGTAGTAAAGCGTACTATTCCGTCTGTGATGTTTTTGTCCGAGAGTGTACTAGTCTATTGACCTTGAGAAAAGGTTTGGGGCCTCTTCCGCCACCCTTACTACTAATCGCAGTCTGCTACATTGAGAGTTGCACAATACATCATGTCTGCTCCACTTCACAGGTTAGTTTTATACATACCATGTCCTTTTAAAACATATCTAATAAGTGAATATTACTATCAATATATGTAGTAAACAAAATGTTTATTAGTGAGATTCACGAAACTTACTGACTTTTTACTATTACATGACAAACTATTAGTGGGTCGAAAACGACCTGTTGGGACCAAGCCCATACTGTAGCATAGGCCTAACCTCAAACCTAGCATTGAATCTTTTTTCAAGTTTCTAAGTAAAAAGCACACGGTGGTAAATTGAAAATCAATATGTATACACATTATACATAAAACATTATTAACATTTATGTTATCTGCTTTTTCAACAGAAAATGTTTTATTTTATTTTTAACTTTTGGGTTATTTCAGGATCGACAGTCCGCTTACGCTAGCTGAGATCTTAGAAGCCTTGGAAGACACTGCGTCAGAATACACCGCAGCTGTCCTCCCGACAATGATGACCCTCACAATATCACAGATGAAGAATCTGGAGAGGAAGATTCTAATGACCCAGACCGAGTGTGCCGTCGTCAGCTCCAAGCCGAGGCAGAGATTCAATTCGAAGTAATTGAAAACAATGAAGATACACCAATTGAATTAGGTGATGAACGAATTGGCAATGACTGCACAGGTACCGTCCGGGCAAACCGAACAGAGAAATGCCCTTTAAATGACAAGAAAATGATGTCTATTCGTGAAAGAGGGTCATTTGAAAGCTACATTGATAAGTCAGATAACATAGCAGCTGTCGCTTGGAAAGATAACAGTGTTGACACACTATTGTCAAATGAGCATGGTGTGGCTCCTCTTGGTGAAGCTAAGAGATATTCAGTGACAGAAAGAAAGAAAGTTTCCATTCCTCAGCCATATCGTATTGCGCAATACAACAGGAATATGGGAGGTGTCGATCTAATGGACAATAATATATCGAACTACAGGATAGGCGTTCGTGGAAAACGGTGGTATATCCCAATCGTTCTCTGGCTTTTTGATGCTGTGATGAGCTTGGTTTCTTGGCTCTTGGTTTCTGGCTCGCTCTCAAGGAGTTACTTTGGACAGTCTCAGTTTCCGAAGAAGTGTGGTCCAGGCTTTACTTAAAAAATTTGGACGCGCTCCTAAAGCAACTGGCCCAACAAGAGCACTGAAGAGGGCTTCAAACCCACTCCGTAGTGACCATGGAGGTTATCTTATAGTGACAGGTCAAAGTAGAAGAAGGTATGTTCTATGTAAAAGTAAAACTGTAAAAGCGTGCAAACGATGTGAGGTCCCACTGCATGATACCTGTTTTGCAGATTTCCACAAAGAGTAATCATTTGTATAATAAACATGTCTTTCAAATGTGTTTGTAAATAAAGTCTCCACTATATACACTTTATTGTGTTTTACTAAGGCCTTACTCCCAACGGGTCGTTAACGACCCATGTTAAAAAAGTACCAAAATGTTTAAAATAAATATTTTTTTGGTCATATTAGTGTAAATTAGATAAGGAATAATTGATTTTTTATAGTGAATAAAGTATTTTGAGAAAAAAAAGTTTTGGGCTTTAATGGGTTAAATAGTTTCAATCCATACCTATGGCGTTTGCTTGGGACATATTGGCGAAAATGTATCCTACCTCGAAAAGGAATCATTGATTCATCAATACAGATCTCCTCATCAGGATTCATTGCTGCTTGAAATTTCCTATTTAGCATATTGATAATTAGCCGTATTTTACCAAGCTTGTCATTTACTGGTATCATTTTGTTGTCAGCAACATGTAACATGGAAAGAATTGCTGTAAATCTGTTGCAAGACATAACTTTACATATAGAATTTTGATAAAGAGGATTGGAACTCCAGTAGTCACGCAGCTTTGGTTTTTTTCACAAGACCCATCCATAGTACTAAGCCTAAAAATGTAAGCAATTCATCTTTTGAAATGTCTTTCCATGAAACTAACTTTGGATACGATTTGCCCTGTACAATAGCTTGTACTATGCACTGTTCTGCATATTTATTGGTCTCAGTAACCAACAAATCTAACACCTCATCATCAACAAATAAGGAATAAAATTCAAAAGGTTTGTTAGTACTTATCTTGTCACTGGCTGCCTTAGTTACCCCCGGTGGTTCGGAAGGAGAGAATATAAATTCATTCAAAGCACCCTTAACATTCTGCCACACAATTACATCGTCTTCAGGAGTTAGGAAAATTTCATCCTCACCAGGTAGGGCAATATCATTATTAGGAGGCTGTTCACAAATATTTTGTACACCATCAGGCTCGTTATCACTTTGGTTTTGATCACTATCACTGCCATAATCAAGGTCAGACAAATGAACGGACGGATCTTCTGAATCACAGAGATTTTTGAAAATACTAAGTTCACTTTCACTACTACTGAATTCGCCACTTCACGCCTAATTTCATCTGATCTGAGATTTTTCATCCATTTTTTTACTCATAAAAATGGTTTATAAACTTCACACAAAAACAACCACAATATACGAATTAGAGGTTAGCAGTCAGTTGTTGTTCATACTCTATGCAGTGTCGCCAACTTTCACAGCATATTTTTCCCATCACTGTCAGGATGGCCAACTGTTTGGGAATCAGCGTCCCACTACTGCCTTGTGAGCCCAAAGACCCAAGCATCCAAATAAACAATGTATTTCTAATGCAGATGTGAGTCTACATGCCTCACAGGCAAAAGAAAACAGTAAACAAGTGTGAGTCAGACTGATACTAATGGGGCTGAGCTCAAGATCGCCAAACTTACTTGGGCTGTAAGTGATACAATGCAGTTTAGGCTTGGGGCTGAAAGTGTTAAACAAATAAAAAGTAATTATCCCACCAGCACACATTCAAAAGCTCACTCAACTGCAGTAATATCAGTTTTACAAAGGTAATTTTTTCTAAAAATACGTCGAAACCAGTGAGGTCATCGTAAGAAAAACAAACCCACATCCCTCTCCAGACCATGCTGCATCGCCGACGTGTGGGATAAAGTTATTGAGCTTGTTCATATGGCATCCCTAACTTGCAAGGCTTACAGTTACAAACGTTTTATCATTTGTTACCAGACCGAATATAAGAGGTGGATGTATATCCGGATATAACGTGTAGGACTGTAATTCACACATAACCTTTTTATCAAAGTTGTAGGAAAAAAATTATCAAAGTTAGTATGGTATAGTGTGCTTTAAATCTTACCAGTTTTGAGGCTCTCTCTTCCAGGATAGAGTATGCGAAATGGTTTATCTGTAAACAAAGGTATTTAGGGATTAAACCATGTATGACGTACGAGCTTTTCGATGTCATAGACAAACAGTAGTGTTAGTTGTTAGATTAAATGCTTTTATAAAATATTTAAGTCATTTTAATCACATAACTAGTTCAAAACACTTAACATGGTATAAACTAGAGGAGAGTGCACTAAAATAATCTGATGACATTTGAGGCAGTATTGCCATATCTACCTCACATACTGTCTGCTTGATTTACGTGTTGTCTGCAAAACAGATGAATGAAGACAAATGTACGTATATTTCATATATTGTATATTTAATTTTCTTTGGGAGTGTCAATGAACATTATTTTAAGACGCCGGATTTTGGATCCGAGTGAGAGATAGCGCAGAATCAAGTCCTGTCTGTGACCGTTACAATTTTTATCAGTACCTTGTACTGTACCAACTCTCCCTCTTAATTTATCTGTTAAGACCCTTGTACAGGCCAGTGGACCATGAAGAGGGGTAGAATAAGACTTAAAAGGAAATGAGTCTGCTTTATTTAAAGGAAAGAGAAAATTTTGTTTATCGTAACAGTTTGATGAAATTTGTTTATTCCAGAAGTATTGGACACAAGGGTATAGAAGTGGAGATTCAGATGCAGCCACCATTTGACTGCACGGTCTGATCTAGTTCAAAATCATGAACTTACATTATTTAGAAAAAAAACATTGATTTAGGAACTAACTAGTATTGTAAATGCCTGTCAATTTTACAACATGCTGGTGTTAAATAAAATGATCAATAAAACTATTGAGTCAACAATTTTTCCAAGACCTTTTTTACAGAATCAAAATGAAGTAAATGGACATGGACAAAATAAGGAAATAATTGGAAACACAAGGCTAATAGGATATGTGTTAGCTGCAGAATTCAGCAGAGAGCGTTATCGCAAAGGGGGAGTAGCTATTTTCTGCAAAACCCACTTGAAAGATGATGTTGAAATACACAACACGCATGATCTCTGTGAGGAACTGGTCTGTGAAGTAGCGGCAGTTAGAGTGAAACTTGGAAAATGCTGCATTTTTCTTGTTGGAATTTACAGGAATCAGGGAAACATCGAAGCTAGTCTGGAGATAGTCTCAGATGTCTTAGAAATTATTCCAACAAACAATCCAATAATCATCATGGGGGATGTTAACATTGACAGTATAACAAAAAATCATGAATACACTCTGATGAGGAATATGTTGAGCGGACATGATATCCAGAGACTAGACCTGCCACCAACAAGAATAACGCCAACTTCAGCAACGTCAATTGATTGTGTCTGTACCAATATTACGCTCGAGGACCTCAATGTAGAAATAGTCAACACTGGGATATCAGACCACACAGGTCAACTCTGCACAATCAACTGTAATAGAAAATCACCTCCACCGCCCACTATCGAACAAAGAAATATGTGTGAACGGAATCTACTTCACCTGAAATATTATCTTAGCCAGCAAGACTGGTCAACAGTCTACCATACAAAGGACATAGAAGAAACATACAACAATTTTCAAAAAATACTCCTAAACTCGATAGACTCTACATGTCCATTAATCAGGTATAAAATTAAAAACACAAATACACATTGACTGACCAAATTGCAATACACATGAAAAGACAGTTTCTCGAAGCACAAGAAAGGTACAATATATCAGGAAGTGAAAATGACAAATTGACAATGTCACGGCTCAAAAAAGACTATGACTTGAGGCTGAAACTCCTTAGGAAACAAGACCATGCGAAACAGTGTCAAGGTCAGGTAACAAATCAAAAACTCTTTGGCAAATTATAAATTCTGAAAGGAAATGAAAAGATGAGAAGTCCCTACCTTTAGCACTGGATATCCACGGAAAACATGTACAGGAACCAAAACTGATTGCCGATCACCTTAACACATTCTTTACCAATATAGCCCACGAAACCATTCAACTGAATGGACACACTAATTTACAGAAAATAACACCAGCAGAAAATTTCAATGTCCCAACTTTGATACTTCAACCAACAAACAGAGAGGAAATTACTAAACTCATTCCATCATTGAAGGTAAAAACCTCTACCGGTTACAATAATGTCTCTACAAGACTCCTGAAAATCTGCAAAGAGGAGCTTGTCGATCCCTTAACAGAAATTATCAATAGTTCATTTAGCCGAGGAATATTCCCATCTGCATTAAAAATAGCTAAAGTCTACCTCAAATACAAACAAGGACCCACCACACAACCTGCAAACTACCGCCCTATATCATTGATACCAACCTTCTCTAAAGTAATTGAAAAGCTTGTTCTTAATAGGATTTTAGAACATTTATCAATGAATCAACTTTTGACTCCACATCAACACGGTTTCTTACCAGGTAGATCAACTACAACTGCTTTGATAAGTCTGGTAGAGTTTTTAGCTGATCAACTCGAAGATGGAAACACTTCCACAGCCATATTCCTTGACTACAGCAAAGCCTTCGACTGCCTTAGCCACGACCACCTGCTATCAAAACTAGCTACGCTTGGAATACGAGGACAATCCCTGGAATGGTTCCGAAGCTATCTCACAGGACGAAGCCAGATAACAGAAGTGAAATACACAGCCAAAGGAGTTACACGCCAAATATGCTCAGGACTACAAGCCATCATGAGTGCCGCAAGGCTCTGTTCTTGGACCAGTCCTCTTTATCCTCTACACAAACGATTTTCCTCAGTACATGGAGGATTTCAGCAGTACACTGATGTATGCTGATGATACTGTGCGTCTGCTCGGGAAAATGAATCAAGACGAGCTAGAGATAGCTGCTTACACGGCTGTTAATATGGCAGTGCAATATTGCCATGGCAATGACCTTGTTGTAAACGAGACAAAAACAAAACAGCTATTCTTTGGAAGACACAAAGATACTGTAGGAGGACTGCCTGAACTGGAGGAAATCAGCACTTCAAAGTATCTCAGAGTGACAATAGATGACTCTCTGATGTGGACACACCACATTGACAACCTCTGTAAAAGGCTTAGCGCAGGACTGTATGTGATCCGCAGGATGAAACATATCAGCGACCTAGAAACAGCTAAAACTGCATACTATGCTCTCTACGAATCACATCTTCGATACGGTATAGCAGTCTGGGAAGGTACCACACTAGGCAACCTGCAACGGGTCCTAATACACCAAAAGAGAGCAATTCTGATCCTTGCAAGCCTATGCACAAGAGAATCATGCAGGCAAGCCTTTCAAGAACTGAAGATTCTCACTGTGGTCAACCTATACATCCTAGAAGCTGTGACCTACGTACACCTGAAATCACCCGATGAAGTGATGACTGGAGCACAGCAACATGACTACAACACTCGGCATGCTGCAAACTAGCATCTTCCAACTCACCGCCTAGCGTCCACGGAGAAGAAACCAACGTATGTCGGAGCAAAGCTGTGGAACGCCCTCCCACTAGAACTGAAGAGGAAAGACCGGCTGCAGTTTGGACACAAACTAAAACTCTGGCTTCAAGACCATCCATTTTACACGATAAATGAATTTTTAAACAGAACTTTCAAACCTGATGTAACAAAATAAAATCTGATGATTGTACTGTTTTCTAAGAATATGTTCAATAAAGAATAAATGAGTAAACACTTCTTTATCTTCTTCATTAGTGAAAACCCAAACTCTGAGGAGAATTTATTACATTAATTGAAGACTGTAAATTTATTTCAATTTAGCTCCTGACGAGCAATCAATCCAAAATATTTTAATGGAACCACTTAAATTTAATCTTCGTGTTTTTTTCTATTCTTGTTTCATAAACAAGGTATCCGAGCCTTCACTATATATTATCAGTACATACAATGGCAAAGCTATCACAATTAGATTGACAATGGATTTACAACAAAGAATAAAAAAGGCAATCATTCTTCGTTTTACATACAAAAGAATAAAAAATTAAATTTCAGAATGCAATACAGTAGAGTCCCGATAGTTCGAGTCTCGATAGCCCGAGGTTCCGTTAAATCCGAGCCAACGCATGTAAAAAAAATAAAATGTGATATTGACATATTTGTACAACACACTCGAGCGCATGTCTGTAAACTGAGTGCTAGGCTACTTGGAGAAGCCGGCAGCCTAACTCATCAGTGCCACTTCATTTGCACCGCCCCACCCCCACCCTATTGTCAAGGCCACGGAACATCGCGCTCCTTATTGTCTAAAAATAAATCAGTCCGTTGCTCATCACGTTCGACTACGGTACGGTTGTTCTAGATTACGATCGCAGTGCACTTACCTGTCTGTTATTTACAACGTACAGTACTTGTTGTCTAAATATTAAGTTTTAGTAAAAAAGTATTTTCTGAAGTGTTTATGTGTTCATTGTACAGTGAACTATGAGTTCAAAAAGTAAAAGAAAATTTGTACCGATAAAAACAAAACTAGAAGCTCTTAAAAGACTTGATAAAGGTGAAACGTTAAAAAAATTAGCTGCAGAGTACAGAGTAGGTGAAGTGACAGTTGGTGACTGGCGAAGGAATCGCGATAAAATTGAAAAATTTGCATCAGAAAAGTGCTTGGAAAAGTGTACTAATGAGTGGAAGTCTATGAAGAAAGCAGAGTATGAAAAAACTAGCGAGGCCCTATTTTTATGGTTTTCTCAACAAAGAAACAAAGGTTGTCCTATTTCCGGACCTATTTTACAGGAAAAGGCATTGTACTTTCGCAATGAAATCAATGAAGGTGAGGAAGATTTTACAGCAAGTGTAGGATGGCTTGACCGTTGAATAAAACAATATGGCGTGAGGCAGTTAGAAATTTGTGGGGAGAAACTTTTGGCGGATTCCGAGGCAGTTGTTCAGTTCTGTGAAAAGTTAAAAAATCTTATTAAAAGTGAAAATTTAACACCTGATCAGTTAAAAAATCTTATTAAAAGTGAAAATTTAATTTTTTAGTGAATTTGTTCCTGAAACCAAAAAGTTTTTGAAGAAAAGCAACCTACCCTCTAAAGCCATCTTAACACTTGATAACGCAGGATCACACCCAGATGAAGGGGAACTGCAATGCGATGGCAAACGCACGATGTTTTTGCCACCGAACGTGACCAGCCTCATTCAGCCTATGGAAAAAGGCGTACTTGAAACTTTGAAAAAAAAGTACAGACGCCGTTTGTTGCAATCAATGTTTCAAACAATTGAAGGAGAGGCAACCATAAAAGATTTCCTGAAAAAAGTCACAATCGAGGATGTAATTTATTGGATCGCTGAAGCTTGGAGCGAAATTAAACCAGAAACAATCCAGAAATCATAGAAGAAAATCGGAGTGTGTAAAATTGAAAATTAAGATGAAGATGACGATCTACCGTTAATAAATTTAATAAACAAACTTCCTGGTTGCAATGGGACAAATCAAACTGATATTGGAGAGTGGATGAGTAGGGACGAACAGTTAGAGACAACAGACGACACCATAGTTGAGATGATCACAGACATGACAGCTGACGGGAGTGAGGAAGAAGAAAGTGTGCAGGAGACAGACTCCGGCAATGACTCACAGCGACGGCTACGCAGCACTGGATGCAGCCCTGCACTACATAGAGCAGCAAGCAGAGGCGACAGGGGCAGACACGTTATTGCTTCGGCGGTGGAGAGACATGGCTGCCCGCAAACGCTGTAGTGTGGTGAAACAAAAAACTCTAGACAGTTTTTTTAAGTAAACATTGCATCTTTGGACCTCTGTAAGTAATTTCTTAATGCTGGTATTTGTAATAAAAGCATATTTCTTTTGTTTGCCTTCAGTTCTAATTATAACCCAATTTTTCTCAAATTGTTCCGTATAATTCGAGTTCTTCACAATTCGAGGTACATTCGGTCCCATTCACCTCGGATTACCGGGACTCTACTGTACTTAAATACTAATTCCCTTGGTAGAATTGTTAGATTTGAAGTAGCTGCATAATACTGAATTTAATGACATTAAATTATAAAGTTTACTTAACCTTTTTGTTTGGAAAACCGGTTCAAATTTGTTATAAATATATGTAATTACAAATAAATTCATAATTACTTACTCTGATCTCTGCTGGAATGGACACTCCTTGAAACCTGTACATGTTCTCCAGTTCACTGTCCAGCTTGTGTACCTGCAACACATTCCATGATAGAATACTAGCTTCTTCATCTTTGGCAACATGATGAACTGATATCATTTTGAAGAACGTACTAGAATATAACACCATCATGTACATTTTAAACAACCGATGGTGGTAGAATTATGAACTAGCTTTGTCTGTTTCACAATATGAGTGCTGGTGGTGGGTGGGGTCAGAGCCCTACACTAAGAAAAGGAATAATGGGTGAGAGAATGGTGTTCTTATTACAAAAATATCTGCACCAATGTTCACGTTGGAGACCACAGCAGTAGTCTTTTGACATGAACTTGTGATAAAAAGCAACCATTAAAAATAATTTAATGTTACTGGAGCTTTTCAGCTATTTTCTCCAAATTTCACGGAGTTTAGAGCATGAAATTGTTATAAAAAATCCTGATTACTACAAATTGTGTGATAGGTGGGTTCCAAATCCAAAAAATAGATACAGTAGAGTCCCGCCAATCCGAACTAATTGGGACCGAACCTTGTTCGGATTGACGGGAAATTCGGACTAGGCGGATTTTTGTTAAATAGTACCATTTATCAACTTTCAAGTGCAATTTACGTGGTTTTAAAACAATTAAATGTATACAATAATCAAATGCAATAAACAATAGTAAGTACGTATTAAACGTAATAATAATATTACAACTTCCTGTCTTTATACGGTAACATCGCGTGGTCGAAACTGAGTGCCATTGTTTGTGCGTAATGAATCTAGTAGAAGCCACCTGTCTGTGGTGGGCGGGGCGAGTTGGTCGGTGACCTTGAAACAGTGTGGCGCGCAAAACTATTGGACTGCCACTACCTCACCCCTATCCCCTCCACCACCCACCCCGGTGACGAGTGGCGAGACGACAGTTTAGTGCAATCTTCCATACGCGCAGCACGTGCTCTTACTGTGTATTCTGTAGTTTGTGGTTTGCAGTTTTGTTTGTTCTTTGCTCTGCTCTGTGCGTATATCCGATATCATTATGGCTAGTAAACGTAAACACAACTCGTGTACGTTAAAAGAAAAACTCGAAGTTCTCAAAAGACTAGACAATGGTGAAAGTGCTACTCAACTTTCAATTGAATTTGGTGTCGGTTAAGCGACGATCAGTGGCTGGAAAAAGAAGCGGGCAAAAATCGAACAATTTTGCTCTGTTACAAGTGAAAACACTCTAGAAAAACGTCAAACTACTACTGTGTCATCGTATGACAAACTCGATGAAGCACTTTACTTGTGGTTTTCTCGAGAGAGACAAAAAAGGCATTCCCATTACCGGCCCTCTTATTAAAGAAAAGGCGCTTCTACTAAACATCCTTATGGGAGGCGATCCGTCATTTTCGGCTAGTTGCGGTTTTTTAGATCGGTGGAAAAAAAGGCACGGTATCAGGCAACTGACTGTAACTGGCGAAAAGATGTCTGCAGACAGCAACGCAGCCGCAGAGTATCTTCAGGAGTTCAAAGAAATTACATCCTCCTACTCACCCCAGCAAGTGTACAACGCTGATGAAACGGGGCTAAATTTCAAAGCGTTGCCAACAAAGAGCCTAGCTTCAAGAGAAGAAAAGTCCGCTCCAGGATTTAAAATGGATAAGCAACGACTAACCGTATTAGCATGCAGCAACGCTTCCGCCACCAATAAGATACCTTTGATGGTTATCGGTAAATCCAAAAAACCTCGATGTTTTAAAAACATGAATATGAACGCTCTGCCGGTTTACTATAAAAACCAAAAGAAAGCTTGGATGGATCGTGCTTTGTTTCAAGAATGGTTTGAGAAACAATTTGTGCCCAACGTGAGAGCCTACAATGAAGAAAATGGACTGCCTGATAGAGCGTTGTTACTCATAGATAACGCTCCGTCCCATCCGGATGACTTAGAGCTGGTTATTGGTGATATAAAAGCCATTTTTCTACCACCGAACGTTACTTCGATCATACAACCAATGGACCAAGGAGTTCTACAAGCGTTGAAGCAAAATTATCGGAAAAAGCTGCTCCGAAGCCTGCTTGAGGAAAATGAAGACCTCACAATTCTCCAAAAGCTTAAGAAAATCACGATCAAAGATGTAATTTTCTGGGTGGCAGAGGCTTGGGAGAACACAAGCGTAGGAGCTCTGCAGAAATCTTGGAAAAATCTTTGGCCTGATCTGCAGTTTGTTGAAGAGGTTGTTCCACCGGTAAATGAATGCGAACTTCTTCCTCTTGTAAAAAAAATACCGGGATGCGAAAATGTAGAGAAGGAGTGTGTTGATGAGTGGACGGCTGTAGATGACAAAGGCTTCGAGGAGTACACAGACGAAGACATCGTGGCACAGGTGCAAGGAGTCCCAGCTGATGACTCATGTAGCAGTGAGGATGAGGGAGACGCCCAAACTACCGATATTGTTCCACACAGCGCAGCTGCAAGTGCCTTTGACCTCGCTCTACGCTACGTCGAGCAACATGCCGCTGCTACTCCCAATGACGTAATGTTCATTCGGCGTTGGCGAAACATTGCATCGTCCATTCGTTTTAGTGTGTTGCGTCAAAAGAAGATCACTGACTTTAGGTCTTAAGAAAGTGTTGGGTTTTGCAGTGTTTTGTTTTACGTTTTTATCCCTTATTGTGTCCAAGTTAAAGTACAAATTATTTGCTAAGCCTTGCGTAGGGGTTTGTACATTATAAATACAGTACAGTACAGTACTATGTTTCATTTATTAACAGTATAAATTCCGTACAATGTATGTATCATCTAACGTTTTTCAAATGTAATTTCAGTTTCTATATGTCAGTAAGTAAATGCTTTGAGAAATAAAACTTACGTTTTACTATAATAACTGGTTTTAATTTATTTTCCTGCCTTTTTAGCAATTTTATATTTTCTCCTAGCCGTGTTCGGATTAGGCGGATTTTCGGATTGGCGGGGTTCGGATCGGCGGGACTCTACTGTACTTGTAATTTTTTTTAAAGATTATAACAAAATTGGTAACAAATTCATTGACTGTATAATAACTTATCAACCATGCCAATTGTGAAAGATAGGTATTACATGGAATTTTGCCTTACACCAGACTCTTGACAATGTTAATCAATGGTTTGAATCACAGGCAGCAGATTCTAAAAAGATAGCTTCTGACATGGTATAAGTGCCTTAATTCAAATGGTGATTATGTAGGAAAATTCTCAAGAATTTACAAATGTATACAATAAAATTTTATTTAGGTTCAGAGAGTGACATGATTTTTATTTATAAAAATGTTAACAGAAAAATTTTAAAACTTTGTTTTACATTCGTTGTTACATTCAGTTAATGATGAATGTAAAAAATTAATAAAACCTCAATGTAGTAATACCTTTATAGCAATATCACGGGTAGAAAATTGAAACGTCAACAATCTTCAGAAAATTTGTACCTAAGGTCCAACGCCACTGTGTTTCTCAATTGATTTAAACTTAACCCTTTGCAATCGGTCGTCGACTATAGGTTGACCGCGGCAGTTTCGCTGAACGCTTGCATGTCGACAATAGGTCGACCGGATAATGTCACTGCTTATTTGGCCATTTCTAACCTATTGCTGTTCGGTATTTGAGTTATTCGGTACTTTGGACTTCTATTTTGGTTACGTGAATGCTACGTTGATCTTTATTCACGATATAGGAGGCATTAGAAGTGAAAATAGAAGACAACTGACGTCTGCACTTGCGTCGTGTTTACAAATATGGCTGGTCCAAGTACAAGTTTTATTGACGATGACGAAATATTAGATGAATTAGATGATTGTAATAGTATTTTCAGTGAAATTAATATCCAAAATGAACAAAAGATTATTGAAGAAGACCGTGATAGTGATTGTGAGTTGAATCATAGTGAAAATTCTTCTGAAAACATTGTGGTAAATGACGGTAACCTAGACGACGAAAGTGATGTGTTTTGATTGGAAACTTGGTAATGAAGGGGAAGAATTTGATCAATTCGTGGATAATGTGATAGAAGTAGGACAAGGAGATGCAAATAATAGAGGTAGGCCTAGGCTACAAACTAGTAGACTAAGAGGAAGACCTAGACATTACCCAAAGTAGGCCTAGGGCTGGACCAAGGCAAAATTATAATATATATAATGTATTATATATATATAATATAATATAATGAATAACATGTATCTGATGAGATCCTAGTGCCTTTTCACCTGTATTCATGTAATTTTGGTTTATTACATATGTATAAAAAAATAAAAATTATGTTTTTATATTTTTATACTTCTTTTTTATATTTTTTAAATGTTACTTAAAGTTTTAAAAAAATACTATAAAATAATGTAAATATTCTTTTTTGGTTATTTACATTGATATGTAAAGAGAAAAAAATAAAAAAGTGTAAGAAAAAGGGATTTAAAAATTGCATTTGTGTATTGTCAAAGAAACTGTAAACTAACAGAAATTAAATACGACCTGAGAAGCAATTTTTATCGAGACCTCAAAGGGTTAACTAAAATTACGCTATAAGATTCTTAATTTCCTTAAGATCGTCAAACATCCGTTATTTTAAAGATAAAAGGACTAGTCAAGTTAGATTATCTTTGTTGACTCAGACTGACAATCTGCAATAATACTGACAGCGGTGATTGAGGTGCGGCCCAGCAGCTTGGTGTTGTTGATCATCGGACCACGACTGATGTCCAGATGATCGCCCACTCTGTACAAAGTGATCTTGTTGCCTGCAACAGTTGCAATTCAAAGCTACTTTACACGTTAATTCAGGGTGTTTCAAAAAAGGACTTTACAACTCTGAAAATTCATATAAATTTATTCAAAAAAGGTACAGTGTTAGTTTTAGTGTTGTTTTTAACGGGAAACACATCAAGTTTTGACTCACATAGTTCGCTAGTGAATAATCGCGCTAGTGGCAGTTACGTTAAAGATGGCTGCCTTTACTGGACCAGAGCGTGCTAGCTGTGTGTTTTGGTTTGAAGAATCAGTCGGTGACAACAGTTAAGCATAATTTTCATACCAAGTACGCTAAAGATCCTCCTAGTAGGCCTACAATTTATGAGTGGTATAAATGTCTTGTAGAAACGGGATGCTCAGTAAAAAATAAGGGATCATCAGGTCGTCCAAGCACTTCTGATGAAGTTGTTGAAGCAAGTGAGACAAAATTTTGTCAACATACATTGGTTTGGCGTTTGTGTTGAGAAAACATTTACAATTGAAACTGTATAGATTGTAGCTTTTACAAGCAATTAAAGATACTGATACGATTTCCTGAAAGAACTTCTGTGCGGCTATTTTAAATCGATTGGATGATGATGAATATAATCTTTTCAGAAGAGTCAACTTTTCACTTAAGTGGTAATGCTAAAAAACATAACTAGGATGTGGGGTAGTGAAAATCCACATGAAACATTGCAACATGCTCGTGATAGCCCTAAGTTGAACGTGTTTTGTGTGTTGAGCAAGAAGAAAATGTACAGTGTCTTATTCTCTAAGAAAAAAACCATTAACGGGATGGTGTACCTGGATATATTGCAACAATTTTTTAAAGCATAGATCAATGAGAATGACCAGGAACAAAATGTTTACTTCATGCAAGATGGAGCACCACCACACTATCTGACTGACATCCAGGTATTTCTCAATGACCGCTTATCCAGGTCAATGGATTGACCGTGCTGCACCCCAAGTGCAGATTTCACTGTATTTTATGAAATTTATCAGACCCGAGTAAGGGTTTGGAAGATCGTTTATTATGACTAAAACAGGACACAGAATAAAATGGGTGTTGCAGTGTTGAAAAGATCATTAATTTCTGCATTTAGTGACATTTGGCAATGGTGTTCTCAGTCATGTCATATCAGTCCTGTGATTGGCTATAAACGACGTATTTGGTAGTTTCTTCAGTCTGCTAGAGCGAGCTTTCCAAGTTGTATTTGTGAAAAGTGTTTACCAAACTTGTTACATTACCAATAAAGACCTATAATATATAAATATGTATACATATATCCGTTAGTTTACAACTTCTTTAATACATTGGTTTAAATATTATCTTGCCAATAAATAGTACTTTCATCCAAAAACCCTGAAGAGCATCTGAGGTGCGTTTCCAAACAAGAGACAGCTTTTTTGAAGCGCACTCAAAATGTGTTTCATACACTGCCAGGGTTAAAAGACAGAAAAAAACAATGGTGTGCTTAAATTGTTTTTCTTTAGTCCTATAAAAAATTGAAGCCTAAAAAAATGTGTGAAGATATTTTAATTAAACATTTTAGTTGCTGCCAATGGTTGTTGCTAGAAGGTTATGGTATACAGTACTACGTTAGGTTGAATTACACTTTTTAAATCAAGCCTGTTCAAAAATTGTTCACATAAGGAACATACAACATGTGAAAAATCTTCCAGTTTCATTATATATTATAAACAACTTGTACAGACACTTGGTACTAATAATCAATGGTAATTATTTCTTCCAATTCATCACAATTAATATACCTGAGTATATGTTCTAAAAATAGATCAGTAATTTTTAAACCAGTTAACTGGGGAATTTGAAAAAGTTATGTTTACGCTACACTCTACCTGGGCTATTGCTGGCAATGTCAGGGATTTGTGAGGACTTGAATGGGTTGTAGCTGAAGATCTCCTCGGCCAGCTCGGGGTCAACATCAAGTCTGTGGAACGGCAGGTGGTGACGACAGATCTTGACAAACTCCGCAGAAAGAATTAGAAGCTCATTCTTGGTCGGCACCCAGTTACCCAAGGACAGCTGCACGTCATATACGAAGCTACCACTTTTCACTGCAACACAATATGTAATCTTAGTCATACTGTTGATTTAGAGAACAGCCCCTCCTGAATGCGTTCAACAATAATAATAACTACGCAAATGCCCTAACAAGCCACTCAAAATGAAACGCAAATGCCCTAACAAGCCACCCAAATGTAGTCCTTGACTACACTAAACATATGGGTGCGGTAGATCATGGCAATCACTCTACCACATCATGTCAGTTCATGTGAAGAACTAGAAATACCCAGGAGGGTTTCACTTCTGGCTGGTGAATTAATTTATCTTTATATAATTAATTTAATGGTATTTTATTAATAGCAAATTTTTGTTTTTATTTGACAGTATTCTTATTATGAAAGTAATATTACTTGACACTATTCTTGTACATGATGTGCATTTCACGAATAAAGACTTTTTGAATCTTGAGTAAAAACACTCATTTGTAAGTTTCCTAGCAAAACCATTTAAAAACTCTTTTTTTTATTTGTTTTTTTATTTTATTTTTAACAAAAAACAAACAATACTTGTTTAATCTAACAAGTAAATTTGTTTAATCTAAATGCATGCTAATTGATTCTAGGCCAGCGTTTTCTTAAGAGACTTTAAGGGTTAATTCAAGCAATATGGTATTTTGGTATAATTTCTCAGAATTGGTATAATTCTGGTCAATTTCTCAGAGGACTTGTATACAAATTGCAATATGGAGTATCAATTTGCCGATCATAAATCTAGCATGATTAATATTTATGTAAGACAATTGGAGAATAAGAATTCAAAAGAGAATATGGGTAGTATTAAATTTGAGTTTAGAAAACAAAATGCGGCACAAATAAATAAATTTATTATGTTTTTGAAGGAGGAAAAATGGAATGAATTGGATGAAAATATGTTATTGAACTTAGGGGGTAGAACAACTTTTTAATAATTTTTTTAAGAAATATGTAGACTTGTGGCACTTTAGCTCTCCACTAATCAGTAAAAGTAAAAAGAAGAATATTAATAGTAATAGGAAAATCAACTGGTATAATGATAAATTGGCAGAAGATAGAAATGTTATGTTAAATTTTTTTAATGTTTATAAATGCCTTAGAGATAGGGGGTTAGAGCAGACACCTGTAGCCTACAACGTGTATTTAGCTTCTAAAAGAACTTACAGGTCAAATCTGACCACCGCAAAAAGGCAAGCTTATGAGCAGTATATAGAGACATCAGCTAACAGTTGTAAGGCTGCTTGGGAAATAATCAATTTGGAAAAATCTCCTGCTTCTTCCAAAGATATTTACTTAGATCCTGAACTTACTAACCAGTTTTTCCTTGATTCAGTCACTGAGCTCTCAAACAATCTGCCACAGAATAATTCTCCTTTCATGGATTTATTGGGTAATATTCCTGTTCCTCCTAACTCATTTCAGTGGAAAGAAATTAAACCAGATGATTTAGTTAAAATGGTTTCTAAACTCTCAAATTCCAAAAGTATGGACTATTACTGGTTATCTAACAATATAATCAAGAAAACCATCCATGAAATCAAAAGGCCATTGGCTATTGTCTTCAATAAATGTCTGGAGGCGGGTTTTTTCCCTGACTCTTTAAAAGTGTCAAAAGTTATTCCGATTTACAAAAAAGGTGACAAGGACAAGCCGCAAAGTTATCGTCCAGTTTCTATTGTCCCCATTTTCTCTAAAATTTTGGAAACCATCATGCACCAACAGCTTTTTTTGTATTTTGAATATTTCAATCTCCTGTCTGAATCACAATTTGGTTTTCGGCCAGGCAGGTCCACAACTTCAGCGGTGTTGGAGGTTGTTAGTCATACCCTTGTGGCCTTCGAGAGGAGGGAATCAACGGCTCTATCTCTCTTAGATTTAAGCAAAGCTTTTGATTGTGTCCCCTTTGATTCAATCATTCAAAAACTCAAATATTATGGTATTTCTGAGAGTGCTTGTCAGATTATTACCTCTTATCTATCGGATAGAAAGCAGTTTGTATCTATTAAGGGGTGTAATTCTTCAATGAAAGAGGTAACAATTGGAGTCCCACAGGGGTCTGTATTGGGACCTTTCTTTTTTACTGTAATAATTAATGACCTGTCAGTGAACTTAAATGTAAACTCAGTTATCTATGCGGATGACACGTCTCTTTTCTCGAGTAACCGATATCTGGACGTTCTTCAAACAGAGATTGAAAATGCTCAAACCGGAGCATTAAATTGGTTCACCTCCAACAAATTACATTGCAATCCAGAAAAAACTCAAAATCTGTTGCTGAGTTTAACATCTAAAGAAAAGCCTCATCCTGTAAAGTTGTTAGGCTTTGTTATTGATTCGAAATTGACCTGGGCTCAGCATGTAAATAATGTGTGTATAAAAATCTCGAGAGTCAGCTATTTACTATGGAAATTAAGAGCTTTAATATCAATAGAACATCTGAGGTCTTCCTATTTTGCACTGTTTCAATCACACTTATCTTATGGTCTAATTCTTTGGGGTCATTCTTCTGGTGTATCGGATATTCTCATCATACAAAAGAAAGTCGTCAGAACACTGTGTGGAGCCAGGTATCTTGAACACTGCCGACCTTTGTTCATCCAAGCTAAAATTCTTACAGTGATCAATTTGTACATCTACCATATCCTTATCTACACTAAAACTAACTTACATTTATTTTTCACTAGGCAGCATTTTCATTGCCATTTGACTAGATTCAGCCATAAGCTTGACTTGCCGCAGCATTGCCTATCAAAAACAGGCTCCTCACATCAGGTAAATTGTGTCAAATTTTTTAATAAATTACACGTTTCGGCTCATGACACTCCATTATCTAATTTTAAGCACAAATTGTCCACCTGGTTACAGAATAATCCATTTTATTCTGTAGAGGAGTTTTTACAAACTGATGTTTGCCTTATCTTTTAAGCATAAGTAGCCTATTTATCTGTCTAATTGTTCATTCATGAAATGTCTTATTTATGTATCTTATTTAATAGCCTGTTTTTAATGTATAAATGTGACTGTGCCTATTTCATTGTAATGATCAATGGCAATAAAGTATTTGACTTTGACTTTGAATACTGAGTTAAGTTTTATTTAATATTTACCTATTCCACATTGGTTACATGGATTTTCCATTTCATAACATTTATCATAAATATTCTTTTAATATTTATATTCCTTCTTAACAAGTTATATTGCCACACAAACTGTCCCAATATTCTCTAATTACTGAATTAGCAAGAGGTGCAGACCATTCGGTGACGGGAAGCTGTGAAGGTGACACTCCACATTGTCCTTGAAGCAGGTTTCAGCTAGTGCACCCAGCAGGAATGAACACGCACGCCAGTATGCCTTGTTGGTCAGGTGCGGCTCAGTGTCAGTCAGGTGTAGGAAGCTCAGAGAGCAGTCCGCCTCCAGAGGCCGGTGAAAATCCCACAACTTGTTTCCGTCTACAAGGGCCAGAGCTGCTTTCTGCGAAACAAACTCATTGATATCTGAAACACACAAGTATTGTACATCACCAAAATGAAACGTTAAATGTATTTTAAGGAAAAACCACAAGAAGCAGCATAATTGATAATTTTGGATTCCTAAGACAAAGACGTAACCGTACCTGGAAATGAGACATAGTTAAAAATGTGAGTTTTAACTTATATCTATGGAATAGAAGCACACAAATTCCCAAAACCGAGAAAATACATTTAGACAATGATGGTATACATACTCTGAAAAGGTATTGCCAAACTTTCAGAAAATTTAGAAAGTCAACTTAAAGAAAAGCATGAAAAAGACAGTTCAAAAATCTAGTTTTTGCAAGATGATGCCTAAACACACACAGAAATTTGAGAACATTTTAATTGGAAGGTGTTTCCAGATTCACCGTACAGTCTGGATCTTGCACAAACAATTATGACTATCACCAGTTTCCAGCAATGACTAAAATGGTTTGCAACGCACGACTAGGCAATAATGCGGAACTGAGAGGGCAAATAATGAACTGGTTCAAGTCTGAGGCAGCAGAATTTTATGACAATGAAATTTTAAAGCATGTTCACCATTACAATAAGTGCCTAATTTTGTATGGAGTGTCTATTTAAAATAAATGACTAAACTAATATGTCTACAATGCTAGTATTCCAGTGTACATTAATTACAGACATACAGAATTTTTTCTGTACTTTGTTTTTTATACCAAAATACAATCTACTTTCTGGACAGTCCTCATTGTAAAAATACTTTATAATGATAAAAAGTGTGTAAAAAACAACATTGTAAGTTTTTCTAGTAAACCAGCGTACTAATATATAATCAACATTACACAATTATTACTTACGCTGAGCGACATGGTATGGAGTCGAGATATGCCTGTTCATTATAAACGTCTCATCCTTAGGTATTCCTTTGTACTCCACAGAAATCTTCTCAATACGGCCTATGCTCTCTTTCTGCCTCTTCACTTCTTCATTGTACAGAGCATTCCTCTTCTTGATTGCCTCACTTAGTGATCCCGAAACTGAGCTTACCTAAAATAATATAATTTGGGTAAAATCTACTAAATTTTTATTGAGATACTTTTACGAAACTTATAGTAACAAAGCCATTGGTAACACTAAAGGCCTGTGATAAACTGCCTATTGCATGGAAGATTTCAAACTAAATTAGGACAGCAAACACTTTTCCAGCTTGTCGGTTATTAGTTTGTTCCATGATCAATATCTCGATTACAATAGGCCTAAGAATTAGTTATGTATGAAAAAAAATTCAGATGGAAGAACCACCAGTGCACAGTTTCCTCATAAGTGGAATATACCCCTTCCTCGATATATTGTTAGGTAAAAAACACATTCATTATGTTCTTGTTTAAAGTTTGTTACTGATGATGATTTGAAAGGATAACACGGTTTTGGACATTTGCCTTTGCTATATGCTCAGGACCATACTCAGCTTTGGCAGGCCCCGGAAAAGATATTCGAGCGAGCCCTGTCATGTCCCGCCACCCGTAAAATTGTCTGAAAAATCGGTCTAAGTACGGGTCTATATATGGTACAAAAACAGAACATTACATTTTGAGGATAGCAATCTATCTTTATCTTCAGGTGTAAAAAATCCCTAATACAGAAACAAAGACGTAAAAACTACAAAGAGCGGCAATGGGTTGCCACTGAAAAACTCCAGTAATTCCTGACTGATACACCATTGCATTAAGTCCACACTGGTGGGAATGTACCAAAGCAATGTCAGTACAAAGAACTAAAAGCACAAAAGGCTTTGTATATAAAATTATTAAATCAACCACTAACTCAAATCAACCTGTTGAAGTTAGGCCACTTTAGCTACCACGAAGGAACATTTTTTGCCCAAGATGAACTAGGAAACCTATAAAATGTTAACAATCAAACCAATCTCAGCCAATAAAATCTATACACGCATCATGATATTGAGGTTGAGGACCAATACATAAGGTCCTAGATGGCTGCTATAAGGTCTTTACCCGTTCCAACCATCGCCTTTCTGTTCTTTTTGGTTATGATGATGTGCCACAATACAACAGAAAATGTCTACATTGATTTTCACCCCAGTTTTCTACCTTCACTGGTGTGTGTGAAATGTGTTGTATAGTGTTCTCGGTTCTGTACAGTAACATCGCTTGCACTCATTCTCAGTAGTTTGGACTTTATGCTGATTTTTCACAACTGAAGAAGAAGGTAGATTTCAATCCTCAAACATAGTGGTTTTGTTTTTTCTAAAATACAACAATAAACAAATGTGCTAAATCCTATTAACATTTATTATGGTTGATTTAACTATTGGTGGATGTAATTTGCATTATGGATCATATCATTGTATAAGTCATCTCTCATGTACATACAATTTAAACTTCACTTCCTACTTCAAACCCTTTGGTTCGTTAATAAGAACAGTTAATTTAGCTATCGTACAATTATTAAGATCTTCAACAGGAGTACTTGGTAGTGCAGTGTTTTAACATTTCAAGCATTGTAAATTATACAAAGGTAAGCAAAGATGATCAGGAAAGAACAATAGGATGGGCACTGGTATGGTACCTACAACACTGACCCTTCCGCTCACATGCCTCACGTACTTTGGAGGGATTGACAAATTATCTGTCACAAAACCTACAGACTGTAAGTAAGTGTTACTTCACATATTAAAGTTCACATGGCCCACTCGGACATCTGTAGTCAAGATTCAGTTAAATATATTGTGATGGCTGTCTACAGTAAGGCAACTGTATTACAAGAATGTAACTGTGTGAGCAATACTTTGACGTTTTGGTAAATATTACTGATAAACTTTCTGTAAACACATATTACACTAAAAACAATTAGAAAACAACAAACTCTTTGTATTTTATGATTTGTTTCACAAGCATAGCAAATGCAATAAAATGCAAGATGGCAAAATGGAAATGTTTTTACTCCAAATTAAGTAAAATAGGGTACTAGTTTACAAGATCCATTCCACATATTTTGTTAAAATTTTCCAACGGAAAGTATTTAATAAGTGGATAGGATGGCAATATCAATTATATAAAAGTGAGGAATGGTCTAAAAATGACAATTTACTTGATATCTCGGCCAGTTGGGCTGTATGGACATAATCAACATGCCAGGTTCAATCCAATCAATAGTATCCTGATTTCAGAAAGGTGGGGAGGGATGAACTAAATAAAATATTCTCTTTTAAAGGGAGAAGAAACTCCCTCTTAGGTAGAGTGCAAGCTCTCAGATAGAGGTTGGCCCTTGAAGAGAGTGATAGACCCTCGGGACATCTGGACACTTTATCATTGGATAGGATGTTTGGCTCTCATATAGAGGTTGACTCTTGAGTAGAGTGATAGACCCTCGGGATGGACACTTTGTCCTTAGGTAGGATGTTTGGCTCTCAAATAGAATGATAGGCCCTCTTGTAGGGCAATTGGACTTCTCGAGTAGGTAAGACTATTAGGTAAGTGTTTTTTTTTAGCCTAACTTCATAAACAACAACATTTTTACTACAAATAATAATATATTCTCATATTTTTGTAATATTTGTGGTTAAAATTTCAGAATTGTTTTCTGAAGTATGTAGATTAAAGAATTCCCTACATTGAGAGGTTCAGCTAAACATGTAGGTACAAATTTTACATTAGGTCCAATTAGGTCTTTCCTCACATTATTTTCTTTAATATTATTATCTTTAAAATTTTTGTACTGTCCACTAAAAAGATCAATAAATTATGCAAAGTGGCACTTGTAAACAATTACCGTAAAGTATATTCAGAAGTTAATATAAGCTTCCAACTTTTTATATAAAAAAGATATAGGCCTAAGGATTAGAAGTACTAAATACAAGAATGCAACTTACGGACTGATACAATATTTCTCACTGAATATAAACAAGACCAAGCCAATTTACAATTATTCATTATGAAAAAACTAATTGGAATCACTATAAATTTCAAAAATTAACTAAAAATTCTTTGGTCTGTTACACATTTTTCTATCCTATAGCTAGCGAGTTGAGGTTATGTTTCATTCAAAATAAATCAGATTTTTTTTTAGAGATAACTGAGGATAGATTTTTTTTATAAATAGTTTGTTCTCATGTAGCTGGTTTCTATTAATAACCCTGCGGCAATAATCTTTATGATAGTACGTGTAACGTATGTATTTTACAGCTTCTAGCACAATGAATCAGTTTAAAACAAGAACCGTATACTTTTACCGTTTTTCCTGGTTAAGTATGGGAAGAACAAACCCTTTGTTTCAACAAGTCTAATCACTTTATTTCTATGAATATTTATTGATGAGAATTTAACATGGAGCTTCCAAATTGAATACATTCCCAAAAGATTATCCAGAGTAATATTTTTACTTAGACGCATTTTGAACTTGCTATGTACTTGAAAAATACTGTCTGTAAACTCTGCATATTATGCATTTTTCAATCAGTAATCAGATACGGTCTACTTGCGTTTAATAGCGTTAAGGGGAGTCGGATGGCCTTTGGTCAAAAATTATCGAATTGTTGTTTTTGGTGTTTTATTATAGCTTAGAATCTCACGATTTTTTTTAAGACCAAATATGTGCAATTCCTTGCAGTGTAACTCGTTTTATAAGCGTTTTTTTGTAAATATTGCACCTTCAATATTGGAACTCCAGCTGTAAGTAAATATTATAAGGCGTTGACAAAAAAGAGCCCTATGAGCATAAACAACATTTTCATCTTCCCAAGATAATTATGGAACAAATAAAGCCAATATTCAGGGACTCGGCAGAACCTAACCTTCTGAAAAAGTGCCTGCATGGGGGCACTCAGAATCCTAATGAATCACTGAATAGTGTATTATGGTCGCGGATCCCCAAAACTACATTTGTGATGAAAAAAACTTTAGAAATGGGAGTATTTGAAGGGGTCGGGGGAAGAAAGAGATAAGTCCACTTTTGAAAATTTTTCGGGAACAGCAGTTTACGATATCTAAACCTAAGTACACAACTGTTTTCACGTAAAATAAAGAGTTAAAGCCGGTTTTTTTAATGTTATAAGTTATATGAAACATTATACTTGCGCAAAAAGTGCATAAAATCTTTGTTAAATACTTTTTGTTTAAGTATTTATGAAATATTTTACATATACTGGGGGAAATAAGGGGATATGTACAACGGACTTATCTCTTTCATTCCCCAGTTGTTGTTCATAAATGACTAGACCATGCACTTTCAAAGCAGAACTTAATTTTATTGTTACATTATTATAAAATAAGATACATTTAAAAAAAAAAAACATCCTAAAGAAGTTTTTTTTTCACTTTTACTTATATTTCAACTTCCTGAATATGTCCTGTGCCTCTGGACCACACAACTTTGATAAGTACTGCAGGTCAGCATACTTAGCCGCACTTATGGGAAGTGGCCCTGAAACATAGCACATACCTCCTAAGTGCTGTAAAATTATGGAGTAGTTTTTTAATGTTTATATTATTGACAATTTAATTTTAAATTTTAAAACTTCAAAGGCCGTTTACAGAATTTAGTTTAGTTACATCATTTATCTAGGATACAAAGAAATACAAAATATTGTATTAATATAGTAACTCACCATTGTAGCTAGCCTCAGGCAGTGTGAATTCAGCTGCAAGATTCTTTGATTGATTCCTCTTTATTATTCCTGTAGATTCCCAAGCTCCATGATATGTGTGCCGATAAAACATGTTTTCAAAGCTCTTATCATCAAACATAATCTCCCTTATTGGCCTAATTTTGAATTCTCTCTTTGCATAAAATGATTCGAGATGTTTGGTCTAACTCATAAAAATACACTTTGTAGCTGGATTTTGGTCATCGATTGGATCAATGGAGTTTACAACGAACGGAGTTGGTTTCCTTCTAGCTGCCTCAAAATGTTCTTGCCAATCTTTTTGTGTTTCCAACCACGCTTTAGGGTTTAGAAGAGCCATGTGCCTGTCGCAGTCGAGGTAACTGTGACCACGAATAGGGTATGTTACTGTGACACTTGTAAACCGCTTCTCAAAATGTACAAGGTAGTGAAGAAATCTGAACATTGTAAAATTCTTATTTTGGCCTCCACAGGCATCGGAGAATATGTGAAGCTTTTTTACATTCATTGATAAGTGATTGTAAAGAAAGTCGTGTACAAGAGAGCAAACATCATCGCTTCCTTTTGTCCCTGCTGCTTCAGTAAACAAGTAAAATATTGATTCACCTGTTGACAAGATTGTTATGTTGAAAACATACAAAGACAATTGTCGCTTATAATAAACGTCATTCGTCGAGACATTTGGGATGGGCAGGTTGCGTCCAAAATCAATACAAATTGCTTCTTCTTGTGGATTTTTTCTACACATCTTTGTCACAGCTCTTTTCCTATTATAAAAAGCATCTGCTTTTCTTTTGTGCAAAGTTAGTTCAGTTTGTATTTTCCCTACTTCTTTTTGTAGCTCATCTCTTTGATTTAAATCACTACAATTATTTATTTCCAATTCAATGGACCTAACTTTTGAGTTTAGCTCATCGCAAGCCGAGCAAGTGTCTATACGTGGATATCCAAATCCAATGTTGAACTCTTTGCAAAAAATCTCATTATACTTGTCAAAAGATACTTTAACTTGGGGGTTTTTCTCTTGGAAAAATCTGTGCATTTTTGTAACATTGAGGTTTTGGTCAAGGTAAACTTTTTTGGTGTCCCTCAGCCCATAGTGAGAGTTTCTAGATGAGAATGACGTAATATGAGTGCGAATCTTGTCTAAAACTTCATCACTAATTTTATGTGGGCGGTTCTCATGTTTTCCTCTTCTATTTTTTGGGCTGAATCCAGTGTCTTTTAATGCAGCAGCAATACGCTCAACTCTCTTTTTACCTATTCCATGAAATGACACAAACGCCTTTTTACATACATCATACTCTTTTGTTTCACCTTCAATTCGCCCCCTTACTCTGTACTTGTAAGTAGCTTCATTTTTTCTTGCCTCTTCTTCAGGTTTCCTATTCCGTCGACGAGCAACAGGTACAACAGAGATTAGCCCGGATAAGTAGGAGTCTTGTTCGTCAGAGCTAGCCATCAAGTTAAAGGCATTTAGGACTGATTTTTTTGCATCGTCTGGCACTCTCTCAAAACAAACATTTTAACCTACAATGGCAGTCTTCTCCTAACTCATGACTCGATAAGTTAATTTTTTTCATTACATCAGAAATTCTTCCAAAGGCTTTTCTTTTTCTACTTCCCCTACTCACCCCATTACCTTCATCAACATCAATGTTTTCCATGTCACTATACTTATAATTTGTACTTATATAACCTACCAACACTTCACTCAACACAATCACTATACAAAACAAAATCTGAATTGAAAAAAACACTTCACAACACCATAAGGAAATATACTAATTGAAATTCACACAATAATTATCTTATCAACTGTTCTGCAAGAAAGCAAGCAACAAACTAAGAATATTGTCCATAAAAAGACAAATCCCAACCAGTCTGTGGCGCAGAGGACCATGGGAAATCCAAATGAGCGCGAGGACTGATCCCTTTATTGCAACTTCGTAGTTCGTTTCATGGACTGATCTCTTTCTTTGCCCTTAGACCGTGGACTGATCCCTTTCTTTGCCCTGAGCGTAATTTTTTTTTTTTTTTTTCTGGTGGACTGGTCCCGTTTATTGCACAAGAAATCATCATAAAACTGTGTATTTGCTACCTAAGAATAAAGTGGCATTGATATCTCTAATTTGAAAAAACATGGACTTAATCCCCTTTTTCCCTCGACCCCTTCATTTGATGCAGTAGCATGCTACAACAAATGATATATTGTTAGATGCACAGTACTAAACAAATTAGGTAACAACTAGGCAACAATATAGTCAAGTTGATAAAAAGTTTGGACCAAATTAGAATTCACAAAGCCGATGAAACTGAAAAAAAGGTGCCGTAAAAAAGCAAGTTTGGCAAAAATCCATCTAGAAGATTTATTTCAAGAAGAAGATGAAGAAGACCCAGACAACCCTGCAAATGGAGCTGGGATGTATTAAAGATAAGATTAATATAATAGTCTAATACAATATACTTTATGTAAAAGTTTTTCCGTGATTCCAGAAAATTCGTTGCTTTAAGATAACGGTACATTTTTCTCAGAAACTAAAAGAGATAGCTCAGTAAAGTTTTGTTTGTTTTAATTGTCATAATAGACTGCCCATTATGAGTGTTTGGTGTTGTTCAGTTGTAAACAGTTTATGACTTATAGTTAATTAATTAATATAAAATGTCGAATGTTTTAACGATATTTTTAAAAAATTATAAAAATTTCAAAAAGTCAAATTCTTTAATAGTAAACACTCATAATGTTGTCTCTTTCAAACAAAAACATTGTGGAAACTATCTATTTTAGTTCCTGAAAAAATGTTCCTCAACTTATGCAAATTAACATAGGCGAGATAGGGCCATCCGACTCTCCTTAAAATTAAAGACATCCTCATCCTGCAAAAGAAGGCTATAATTATAATAACAGGAGCACAGAGACTGAACAATTCCAAATACTTTTTAACTAAAACTACTAACTGTTATTAATTTATATATGTTGACTCAACAACATACGTTCTGAAAAATATTCCATCTCATTTTTAACTTTAATTTTTAATAGCTATAATACCAGAAATAAAAAATATTGTCGCATTAGAGCATTTTAGGCTTAAAATTCCTCATAATTGTTCAATATTCAAGATATACATTTCTAGATTATGTCGTTCTGTACTTAACAGTACTTGTTTAATTTTCTACTTTGTAAACTAGTACTTATTACGTACATTGGAATATATTTTAACATTTTTATGTTACAAAATATATGTACAAGAAGTGTATTAGATCTGTAATAGCTTTCTAAAAAAATAAATGTAATGGATGAAGATATGTAGCTAACAATCCAATAAAAGATTCAAAGTCACCCCTCCCCTATTTTTTTCGGAAGTTACACATGTTTCACCAATGATCAAAGTCCTGGGCTAAATTACCCCTTCTTGGTAAGAGTGTCTTAATAAAGACACAATTAAACTTTTTCCATCATCCCCCGAAGCTTATTGGAAAATAGTCAAAGGACTCGCAGACTGTTTCTGTACTTACCAGTTAAAGAAAGAAGGTGCATACTGGGATGTGCTGCAGAACAAGCATTACTCTATTTGTAAAAGAAAATACCTAAAAATTCTTGCTAAACACAGTTAAATTCTAACTCCGCGCGTGGTGATTGGTCGGTTTAGTTCGTTTGTTTGGTCGCACTGTTATGACAGGTTAGAGGTTATAATTTGTTATTTTAAATGTTTGACTAGCAATACGCGCTGTTTCTTCTCAATCGACTGAATTACGATTGATTGCAGAGTGATTTAAACTAATAATTTACTTAACACTATCAACATTTGTCAATAGTATGACATAACCTATAAACTCAGTTTCTCAACTTTTGTGTCAATCTAACAATTAATCAATCAATCATAGTTTACGATAATGAAATATCAGTGTACAATTATTTACCTTTATTGTTGTAGTTGTTGTAAATGACGAATCTAAGCACTCCACATTTTCACGAATAAACATAGTTATCTGCTTTATCCCGTGCGGCGGACCCACAGTTATCTGCTTTATCCCGTGCGGCGGACCCACTGGACGGGCATCGTAACGTTACCGGGCGTTTACACTTTTTCATGAGTGACTCCGAGCCGCAACCTAATTTAAGACGTTGTCACGTCAAAATGGTCGAAGAAACGGGCACAAGAAATCAGAAATTCTTTATTGTCAGACAGTATAACACTGAAAAATAGCGTCAACAATAATATGGTAAGAAATCTGGCCATTGTAAGAAATAGAGTCTCCAAAAAACAAATGTTGGTTTTTTATTGATTTAGAGCCTTGTTAGAGGAAATGTAACGTTATTAATCAAAACTGTTAAGAAAAATTGTAAAATCGCCTTGGTTTATATTTAATAAAACGTTATATCAAGATTTGAACACCCAAACAGTCAAAGAAGAAATGGCCAAATTCGGTCTAAATTACTTTTCAAGATTGAAAGATTACACTAACTATATTTTACAAAAAATCTACTTGATCATTCTAAAAATGTGTACAGATTTCACCGATTTGCTGTCCTGGAACTATCTGTTAGGATCTTGCATCTTGAAAATCACGTTAGTGTTAAAAACGGTTAAGAGCTAATTCAATTTTTATTAGTAATCTTGTTTCTGTATGTCGTACTTACTTATTGTTTTTCTTAAATTGGACAGATTGTAAATAATGTTACAACGGCTTTCTAATGTTGGTACACAGATATAATGTAAACAGCTGTTCGTTTATTGCAGTGACGAAATATCATCTTTCCACTTTGCTCTGCTGAAGCAGACAATCTTGCCTACTGAGTTGCCATTCGCAATATGTTTGTGGAGAGAAGAGAAAGTTGTGTTTGTTGACATATAAAATAGTTAAAGTTTTAAGAAATATAACGCAAATATGGATTTTGGAAAATTGTTATATACTGCCCACAAAAATGAAAAATCAGCTAACAAAGATGTAAGTGCTTTCACTAATAAATATTACATGTCACGTTGCTTGTTTATTGGATGTAGAGTAGGCTAATATAAGTAAAAGCAGTTTCATGAAGTAGTCTTAACAAAATAAAACTTTGCTACTTCTCAAGATGTTTGATAGTTTAAGTACAGCGTCATTTAAGGAATGAATGACATTAGCGTTCTAATATATGGTAAACGCCTACTCTTAATAGGTTATTACAGGCTAATATGAAAGCAATTTTTATGAACTAGGATAAGGAAATTAAAGTTGCCACATATTAAGTTGCATTGATAGTTTAAGTATGACATAAGTTAAAGAGTGAATAATTTATACATTTTCAGAAACTGTTAGAGACCACTCTTATTAAAGTATTGCATTGTTCTAAATTAATTGGCCTAACATTTTTATGATGACAACTTTTTCAAGGACTAATAGTGAAGAAGAACCGGGGTATTATGACTTCAATGTTAACTATGCCTATCTTGTAAAGACAATCTGGTAGCTAAGTTACCCCATTTTCGTTAAGTAATTAAACTTTCGTGGTTCTAGTGTTACATGAGACTAGATTTGTGAAAGCCTACCTTTTGGGAATGGTGATCCCTACACCATGCAGTGTCCTCTGATTAATCAAACTATTCATTCCATATGTATATAAAGAATCCTGCCATGTATTTGTTCATTTCTTCCTTGTAATGAGACAATCAATTTATAGTATAGCCTAGGCTACAATATAATTAGAAGCTTATTAGGAATAAACTGAATGGTAAAAAATAAAAGAAAGATTAAAGAGAGAAATAGCAGTACTAAAGGAAATATATGTACTTGCGTGTATGGCGTCGAAAGTTCAAGTAACGGTTAAATAGCAAAAAATACTCTCAGGTTTGTTACTCTGTAGATTTGACAGTCAGGTGGATAGGTTAGGTGACTTTATACATTAGTTTACCTTTAATAACAATGGTTAAATTGCAAACAATACTCAGGTTTGTTTGTCTGTAGATCTGACAGTCAGGTGCTTTGGTTAGGTGACTTTACATTAGTTTACCTATAAGAACAATGGTTAATTGCAAACAATATTGTCAGGTTTGTTCCTTTGTAGATCTAAGAGTTAGGTGATTTTATATTAGTTACCTTTAATAACAATGGTTAAATTGCAAACAATACTCTCGGGTTGGTTCCTCTGTAGACCTGACAGTAAGGTGGATAGGTTAGGTGACTTTACATCAGTTTACCTATAAGAACAATTTTTAAATTACAAACAATATTGTCAGGTTTGTTTCTTTGTAGATCTGACAGTAAGGTGGATAGGTTAGGTGACTTTACATCAGTTTACCTATAATAACAATTTTTAAATTACAAACAATATTTTCAGGTTTGTTTCTTTGTAGATCTGACAGTAAGGTGGATAGGTTAGGTGACTTTACATCAGTTTACCTATAATAACAATTTTTAAATTACAAACAATATTTTCAGGTTTGTTTCTTTGTAGATCTGACAGTAAGGTGGATAGGTTAGGTGACTTTACATCAGTTTACCTATAATAACAATTTTTAAATTACAAACAATATTGTCAGGTTTGTTTCTTTGTAGATCTGACAGTAAGGTGGATAGGTTAGGTGACTTTACATCAGTTTACCTATAATAACAATTTTTAAATTACAAACAATATTGTCAGGTTTGTTTCTTTGTAGATCTGACAGTAAGTTGGATAGGTTAGGTAATTTTCTATTAGTTTACTTTTAATAACAATGCTTGAATCGTAAACAATACTTTAAGGGAGGTTGGATTGTTTATCGGATAGACCTGACAGTTAGGTGGTAGGTTAAGTAAGTTTTCATTAGTTTACCTAACAATGGTTAAATTGCAAACAATACTCTCAGGTTTGTTCGTCTATAGATCTGACAGACAGGTGCCTTGGTTAGGTAACTTTACATTAGTTTACCTTTTAGAACAATGGTTAAATTGCAAACAATATTGTCAGGTTTTTTCCCTTGTAGATCTGAGAGTTAGGTGACTTTACATTAGTTTACCTATAAGAACAATGCAAACAATATTGTCAGGATTTTTCCTTTGTAGGTCTGAGAGTTAGGTGACTTTACATTAGTTACCTTTAATAACAATGGTTAAATTGCAAACAATACTCTCAGGTTTGTTACTCTGTAGATCTGACGGTCAGGTGCTTAGGTTAGGTAAGTTTCTATTAGTTTACTTCCAATAAGATTGCTTAAACCCACTTCACATTTTTTTTAATGGAAAGTTTTCTCAAGAAGCAAATAGGATAGCAATATAATTTAAATAAAATTGAGGAAAGACTAAACATTGATTGGTTGGTTGAAATGGATTTTGATCATGTCACGTTCCTCAGTTTGGCAAGTTATACTGAGTTGCCCTACACAATTTTCCAGTTCAGCTTTGCAGCCACTATATTAGGCAGTTATAAAATGTAATTCTTATCCAGGTGTAGCTGCAAAGTCCTGTAATCCCTCGACCAAATAAGGAATAATGTCAGTGCCACTTTAGCACTACAGGGTATTCAGTCAATTTATTGAAATAATAGTGCTTTGGTAGGACATTTAGCGATTGGGTGGTAAGTCCTCGGGTATTGCTGTCAGCCCCAGATATGATGAGCCTCATAAGTCAGGTAGATAGGGTAGGTCAGTTTTTTTATCTGGTAATATTTGTCAGTGACAGACAAATAATAATTCAACATAATAAACAATAATAAGATAATTGTCTTGATTGGACCTTAGTCTGTGTTTGCTAGGTGATTATGAGGTCAACTACTTCTAATATAATTACACATCAAAGAGGAAAGGTCCCGGCATTTATATAAATGTTGTTTCAAAAACAGCCTAATGGTGCTAACTGCAGTCAAAATAGAAGGTCAGAGTAAAATATTTCTAAAATTGTATGTGGCTCTTGCTAAAAAAAATGGGCCAAAGAAGCTCATAACTACCAAATATATTAGTTAAAAGTGCTAGTTATATGGCAGAAAATTTCATCTTTGAGGCCATTCCGAGTTTTTAAATTCAATAATTGTTATACGATTTATTAAATTATTTGCTTTTTTCAGATCAAGTGTTACAAAACCAAATTTGAACCACCGAAGAAAGAGGTCAAAACTAAAACAGATTTATCGGCTAATATAAAAAAATTCATGCAAAAGCGTGAGGAAGAGGATAGAAAAAAAGCTGAAGAAGAGAAAAAAAAGAAAGAGGTGAGTGATTAGTCTTTTAATTCAAGGAAAAGTTTACGTAGATGTTACTGGAAATGTCTAAAAATAATTTTGTAATTTTCCAACTCATCATATTTATGATGTGGATGACCGATGTACCGAACAGTATTTGATGAGCACATTTTGGTATGCTGCTGACAGATCTCCAATGTGGTGTTCTGTGTTGTAATAGAAAGAAAATTAAACTGAACAAAATCAAAAGAATGGTTGTTTATAAAATTTTTTTCTAATTATATAGATAAAAGGAGAAGTCACTGGTTCATTTCTAGAGAAGCCGCAAAATATAGTGTTTTAAAAGAGAACCAATGCAACAAGGCTATAGTGTCTATATAATATACATTTTATTTATGACCATCCAATTGGTCAGCTTTTAGAATTAGGTTAAATGAAATTTCTGTTTAAATTTTATAGGTTGTCAGTTAATTTTTTTTTTTAGGTGCAATTTAACTTACTTTTATTATTTTTTTATAATTGCATTATATTTACTGCTAAGTGCAAAGCATTTGTAAGATTTTATTTATATCATCAAACATCACAGTACACTAGAAGATGTGTCGTTACATAAGTAATACTGCAAAGTCAGAAAAATAGCGAAATAAAACTTTTGGTATAAGTATGACCATAATATCAGGTAATGGTAATACTAAATAGTAGTAAGTATACTAGTAATAGATGCTAAAGCTAAAGTAGTTTATAAAACATAATGTTCTACATAACACATACAAAAATCTGATAAAAGCTGGAGGTTAAAAATCTAGACTATTAAAAATAATTACTATTTTCTTTTAGTTTGTGATATTTCACAGCTCAAGTAATTATCGAGAATTGCTTTACATTCAATTCAGTGCTTCAAATAAGGCCAAACAAAATATAGTTGCAAAATGTCTGCTTCACTTTCAGCACTGGACATGATCTAGTTCTAGTAAATGTTGTTTCTCTCCACGATTATTAAAAAGAGTAAAGGAGGCAAAGAATTAGCGGTACTTTGGGATTACACCGACCACACCCAGCCATGAATCGTTATTTGATATTTTGCTTCTACTGATTACTAGATTAGCGTAGAACAATATTTCATCAGTATAAAACAGGAATTGTCTTATCGCAAACCCCTCCCCATCCTCAGACAAAGGTCAAAGTCGAGCGGTCTAGTAGATAACGTGATTGCAGTCTCGCCGCCCGTTCAGCTGGTGCGTCGCTTAGTTGTACTTCCGTGTTTTACCCCTACATTTCTCCAAACACAAAAAATCAACAAAAACAAACATTACCAAACAAAAACTAAACTCTTTATTGAAAAAAAACACACAAAACTTGTTTTTATTATTGATCACACTCCGCTACCCAAAATGCGAGTGCCTCCAAAAGCGCTGATGTCAACAAAAGAAAAACATCCCTCGAGATAGTACCTATCAGTAAAATATCAAATTCTAGAGGGGCTGATCAGAAATATAAATTGAATTGTAATGGAAAGGCAATTATTTACCGTGCAAAAAACTTAAATAATCATGTGATGCCGCGCGGCCTGCCGTAATCGGGATTCTCGAGAAAAATAAGATAACAGCGAATAACGGAATCTGACCCCATTAATAATTGATAATCATTGTAAGTTTGTAATTTTGTAATTAAATAGTTGTTTTTTCGTTCTATTGTGTTTGTTTCTATAAATTTATATTTTTGTGGTCTTCATACTGGTGTGGTCGGTATAATCCCAAAGTACTGAATTAGCCCTCTCTAACATTTAATCTGGCCTCTATGAATAACACTTTGTTAGGGATGATTTGCTATGAAACAGTTCACTTGTTGTCAAAGCTATACTGTTCTCTGTCCACCTCTTAGGAACTGTTGGCTCTGAGAAGCCAAGACAAGAAAGCGTACAAGAGAGTACAAACTATGTTGAAGCGCACCAAGTCGGCCAACAAGAGTGTCATGGAAGATGCCATAGACGACGTCAACACTGTAGTTACCATGGCAGGTACGTACACACACCTCATATCTTTTGTCTCTTTTTGTCCCCTTACCACTACTTGTTATATAAGGGTCACTATAGCTGTTACGATTGAAACAAGACTTCACAAGCACAGATAAGCTCCCAAGGAGAATGCACGGTGTACTGAAACATTCCCTCTCTTTTGCTGAATAAGAGAAAAAGTCGAAGTGAACAAAAAATAACAATTTGTTTTCTTGCATATATGTTTGTTAGTCTTAGTCCTGTAACGAATGCCAAATTTAATAATGTATGATTTTTCTAGTCACGCTTAATTATAGTTTCCTTCAAGTTTAATTACTAGCTTTATTAAAGAATGATGGATGATCAACTTCATGTTACTCGTTATTATTTAAGGTTTAAGTTAAACTATCATTAAATGTATCGTCAATATTGTAGAGAAGGGAATATGAACCCTATAAGCACACACAGTTATACCAACTTCTTCACAAAGAAGCAGATGTAATATACACATTTGTCTTATATACAAGTTTTAATGTTCTCGTATGCACACTTGAGCACAACTATTTGAATTAGAGGAACCTAAAACTTACTTGCTAACAACAAATGGAAATTACTGTTATTTATAAATAATAAGATTTTGGAATAACACAGAGTTAATTAAAACTTCACCTATCTTAAGATTATTTGCGATTTGTGTCTTTACTAAATAAATAACATAACTTGTTAACATTTATTTCAATTTCAATTTTTTTTAAGGCATTTACTATATACATATTTACAAATAATTTTAATTGCCAAAAAATTTCAAATGCTAAAAAAATCACACAAAATCTTTTTTAGTGTGATACTCTTCGAAACAGTCAGGTACGCAGAGTGCCACATTACAGTCCTTGCAGTAGAACCTGCTGAAATCCGGATCATCATCGGTGTCATCAACAATATCAGAGTCCGTATCTAACTCTAATTCAGCTAATATACTGCCCTCTTCTATTGTTTTTTAAATGCGCGCATCTCCGTGATTGTTGTCGTAGACAGACTCACAACGCGCCAGGCCACGTCAGTCGATAAACAAAAGCCTCAAGCGGGTATGAAGAAGTAGCGCCTAGCGGAATTTTTCTGAACTAACCAACAAAGCTGGCTTTCTAATGCAGCAGACGGCACTCGAATATCACTCGGGCAACTCCGTATATCAATCGGCAAAGCTGTGCTCGAGTCATGCTCGAGCGCCGGCCGGGTGATTAAACAATGGCGCTCGAGTCTGGCTCCAGCGTAGACTCAAATGTGTTAAGAGTTTTGTTCAGATAATTTGTAGAACACTTTTGTAGTCCAATTGTAAGTATATTAAGTAGTCTACATAAAAACGACTTATACAACAAAAAGCCATCCAAGTTTATGACACTGGCAAAGACTGTAGTGAAATTCACTTAACCATGGCTTGAGAAAACTATTAAAGATGTTATTGAATCAGCTCTCCCAATGATTTATACATTCTTCAATAGCTCCCCTTTAAGGTCGAGCTATGTGATGTTTGGGAGCTAATTCGTTTTGTCAGTGAAGACTGGTTCACACTTGAAACAATCTGTCTATGGCACAGGTGATGCATCTGAAAGTTTTGTCCTTTTCCAGTCCTTCAAAAAATTGGTCTACCATTCACCTAAAAGAAATGAATACCTAAAATTTACAGTCTCATAAAAATAACTATATCCATTATAGTTACATTAATATGCTTTTTTGGTTTTGTCTTTAATATAGTTGTTCAAAGACACTCCAAATCCAGATTGATAATTAGTATCGGTATCAATTTATATTAACGTCACCATGGAAAGGTATGTTAATTTTTTTTCCTGAAAACAATATTGAAGAAAAAATTTGTCGGCAACAAAAATCCAAGGAGCTACGATTTTTTTAAATCCTCTGAAAACTCCGTTTTTGACAGTTTTCTATAACTCTGCGTCTGCTCAAACACAGTATAGCCAGATTTTAAAAACCAATTATCATACCAACAACGAGAAATTATCGTACTTTCATATAAAATAATCGTACCAAACACATTTAATGAAAAAGTATGTTATGTTCATATAATAAATTATGTTATAATTAACTTTTGGTTTGTTACTTGTATAAATTTGTCAAAAATCTTTCATGGTACGATAATAACTACCCATCGTGTATCTTACCGGCACATAAAATCAATGAAATTATCGTACCTTTACGATAATTATCGTACCTCTGGCAGCACTATCCATATTTGACAGTTTGGTAATACTCCGCGCCTTCTCAAATAAAGAAGGGACGCCATTTTGAACTACCGTTGTTCCTCCACGTCTATTCTTAACCTCCTAGTTCAGTAGTGGTAATGGCACACCTTTGTGTTGGATGTTTGGTATCTCACGTGGAAGCAATTCGTAAAGACGAGTCTGACTAATACGTTAATCCTGTCAACGATGCCTGCCCGCTGCGCACTGCTTGCTCTTTTAGAAAAAAAATTAACTCGAGCTTGCAAAAGTCGAATCCCAGATCACGTGATGCCCCTGCTCATTAACGCAATAATATCCGAAAGGCATAAATACAGGTGCAATTAAAATATACTGGTATTTAATTTTTTTCCCCTCTGAGGTGAAACTTTGAAAATATCCATATCATAAATTTTTAATTCAATCTATGTACAATTTTAATACCTGTTTGTTTTAAGTGCTTTGAATTGTTTAAATTTTAGATGTTTTTTATAATAATAGAAAAACATTATTTAATTACCAAATCAACTCTTCATTGCACAGTCTTGAAAAAACAGGATTGGTCTTCTAATTATAGTAAAGTGCAAAGTTTGAGTGATGTAGTTGATGTTAGGAGTTGATTGACAGTATTTTTTTTTATTTTAGTGGCAAGCACTCATTCAGCCAATCGTCCAAGCCACTTGTCTAAGAGTGAGTGCTGATGTCACAAACATTGCACAAGTTTTGCAAAATGTGCAATGTACCAGTACAATGAAGAACCTTTTCAATAGATTTATAATTTAAACTATATGTTTCCTTCTTCGTAAGGTTTCGCTTCCACAGGATTTCAGCAGAAGGTGGCTCCGGTCCATCACTACACATCTAATGTATCCTGTGATTTTGAAAGCAACACTATAAAGAGCTCTTAAATTGAAGTGTACCGATATTTACATCTCCTAGCTCTAGATAAAACTGGTATGAAATACTTGCTTTGTCTGCGGAAATTGCTCTGTATGTGTACAATGTTCCAGGACCACAGCAATGCGATGAGGACGACTACGGATACGTGTCCCAGGAGGCTTCAGCGTTTTATGCCAAGCTAATGGACAAATACTCAAGCATGCCACCAGAAGAACCCAAGTTCTCTCAGTCCAAGAAACCTGTCGTCAAAGACTTGAATGCCGCCAAGGTAAATCATTAAATTAAATTTTGTATTTGAGATAATTTATTAAATTTAAAATGTACTTAGCACTGACTATTTAAATCCTTGAGCAGTCAAATTGTGTTTTTTAAGAAAAAAAATGGTAAAGTTAAATTTGATTGCAAATTATGTATAAAAACGATACAAAATACACAGATTCCTAAAATCACAATTTGGTATTGAAGTAAAAACTCCAAGATCCACTTGTATTGTCTAAGCAAGTAACTAATAATTCATGTGAATTCTTTTGTGAAGTTACAATGTTACACTAAAGCGTTATTAAAATAGTAAACTATTTACACAAGTTTTCTAGTGTGTTTTATATATATATATATATATATATATATATATTCACTTTAAATGACCAACCCTGTCCATTGATACTCTCTCAGATCTTATTTTTATTGTAAACAATGTGTGAGATAGCTAAATCTAACACAAACAAATAAATAGTCAACAAGAGTTTAGTGAACGGGTTGACTAACTATTGGCCACACAGCTAGTGCAGTGTGTGGGAGAATCTGAATAAGACATGTAGTTGTGTAATTTACTTTATATAAAATGATAAGGAAGTTCAATATCTCCGTCAGTTTAGAATCAAAACCGATACTATTTGACTGTAATTTCAAGACGTAATAACATAAACCATAAATGATGATTCAGATGTTTTCATCTAGGCTACGACTGAAACAATCAACATCAGAATTTTGCCAGTTCTAGGGTTAATCACCTGATACAACAGATTATCAAAGGATCCAACAGAATGTATAAAGAGAGTTAACAGAATATATGCCATTGTTATATATTACAGCATTGCGATGGCCATATATAAACAGGATTTACTCACCCTGTGATAGATAATCTATAATGGTGTTGTACCACGATTCACCACTAGATTTTTACACCATAGTACTTTTTTACAATTGAAAGCTTTTGACTAGCTTTGTATTTGCATCAAAAATTTAAATGTTAAAATAGTTTTTGCTTTATAATTTTGCAAAATAGTTTTGTAATTTATCTTAACTGTTAATATTTACAAAACATGTTATATTATTTGTAAATATTTTTAGATTATTATTATTTGTTTTATATAAAATCTTTTCAAGATAATTGTTTTCCTGAACCAAGTTTGTAATTTGTTTATGCTTAAAAACAGCTTAATAATGTATTTGTCATTTGTAAGAAGAAATAAATTAATTCCAGATTTTCTTGTTTTTTACGAATAATATTTTATTGTTGTATGTGTTCTATAAAGGATTAAGGTATGTAGAAGCTAATGTTCAAAGATTAAAGATGTTCAAAGTTTTCATTGTAAAATTATGGTAATCTAACTCACAAGTAAAAATAAATTCATTAAATATTTCCTTTTTTATTGTAGGACCGTGTCAGAGCAGCATTGCAAAGAGAGGAAGAAGAAGAAATGATGCCTCACAAAAGGAAAAGAAAGTCAAAATCTGATAAGGCAGGTGAAGAAAATGGTGAATCAGAGAGAGGGGATGAAAGATCAAGATCGAGGGAACATTCTCCGGTGGAGGAACCGAAGCCAAAAAAGCCAAAGAAGATGGCGCCTCCACCCATGGACTTCAATTCCTTATTGAAGCTCGCAGAACAAAAGCAGTTTGAACCCATACAGATTGAGAAAAAGGTCAAAGAGGATGAAGAAGAGAGGCCCATGACAAAAAAACAAAAGTTGGAATATGAACGGGAACGTGAAAGTAGAGAAAGAAGAATGCAACATGAAAGCATGAAGAATGGGCAAAGAAGGCCAGAATCTCTAAATAGAATTCCAAAACTATCTGATGGAGGTGAAAGGAAGGATAAAATCAACGGATTTGGACGTATTCCTAAGAAATCCAACCCTGAAGGCAAGCCTAGGGTCGATGAACCTGATGGCAATATTCTAAGGAACGTTCTTAAGAGAAAAAATTCTATTGATTCTGACAGTAATAGCAGAAACAATTCTGATAGTGATCGCTCAAAGCAAACAAATCATCGAACAGATCGACCAAAAAACCACCAGGATTCTAATCGTTCTACAAGTAACTCTGATGTCAACCGTAGAACAGAATCTTCACACAAGAACTATGAGAGAAAAAGTACGAATCCTTCACAAGCCTCCATAACAGCAAATAAAGCCAAGTCAAGAAATCATAACATGTCCGATGAGGAACATTCTGAGGCCTCAGACTCGGGTTATGAGAGATCCGGTTCTCTCGGAAATGACCAAAACCGAAATTACAAACCTGACAGATCCAACTCTTCCAACACAAACCATAGATCCAACCACAATTCTAGCAGAGACTTCTCAGAAAGAAATGGTTACAGTGACAGACCTAGAAAGCAATCAGATAATGAGCACTCAGATTCTCAGTCAGGCAGTGATAGTAGAAAGTACACGTCTGAGAAAAATCGTCCAAATACCTCCAGTTACAAACAGAAGCCAGAAGTTAAGTACAAGCCTGACACAGAAAGATCATTGTCTCAGGTAAAACCATCCAAAACATCTAGTGGAAGGCCTACGGAGACAAGCCGTGATAGACCTCGTTCCCCTAATGACAGGTACAAACAGTCGTATTCTGACTCAGAACCTGATGATGACAAATACAGACCATCCAAGGTCCAACCCTCCTCTTATGAGAAGAAGTCGACCTTAAATAACAGACCAATTGAGCGTAGTCGAGATCGGTCCCGTTCACCCCGAAACACCCAAATATGAGGTCAAACGCAAACATCCTGAAGCAGATAATGGTGAAAAATATGTACCTTCTAAAAAAGTCAAGATGCCGTCAAGCAAAGAAAAGAAATTGATGAGTTTATTCGAAGGATCAGATGAAGAATTTTCATCAAGTCATGACAATTCTAGGTCACACAAGGATATTGAAAACAGAAACCCTAAACCTTCCTTTAATGGTGATCGGCAAAAACCTGTTCAACTAGACTCCAAATTCAAGATCCCCAAAGCAAACTCTAATGCCGACAGACAGAAAGTTGTTCAAAAACCAGAAAAATACAAATCTTCGGAATATGAAAAAACTAATCTGAAATCGTTAGAAAATGTCAGATCTTCCTCAAGCTCCAGTTCAAAACCACCTGTTACTAAAGAAGTAAGTAAACAACCAACGAATTTAAGACCAGAAAAGTCATCTAATTCTAAACCAGATTTGGACAAAAATCGAATGTCTGTTGACAAAAGTAAAGAAAAGCCAAGATCTTCTAATAATGAATCGCCGAAACCACTCAGCTCCTCAGACAACACGAAAAAAGTACCATCCCAGCAAAGTGCTGAAGAAATGTTGAAGAAAAATGCAAATGTTTGGTCAAAACCCTGTAATCTCTCACCGTCTGCAAAGCCATCAGGCTCAGGTTTGAGTGCCAGTCAGATTGAGAGGTTGAGGCAGATGAATAAAAAACCAACACCGGCGAAGACGAGCACTCAGAGCCCGAGGGATGAAAGAACATCAGATGGGAGACCCTTGCTTCCGAGATCACTGGGACCTCAGGGAAAACCGAGCTTGCTGAAAGCAGCTGCTGCTGCCGCCGCCTCCAGAGCTGCCTCTCAGAGAGCGCAAACAAACTCAGATACTAGATCATCGGAAAAAAAACAACCTCCTACAACAAAACAATTGAATCGACAAGAATCTTCTGCTGGTGCCTCGAACAAACCTCGAGATCCCAAGGACTCTAGACCCAAGCAATTTCCTCCAAGCGATCTCAGACCGAAGCAGTTCCCTCCTAATGATCTCAAACCGAAGCAGTTTCCCCCTAGTGACCTCAGACCGAAGCAATTTCCACCAAGTGACCTTAAACCAAGGCCTTTTCCACCAAAGGATGTCCGAGGTCGTCAGTTTCCACCTGCCGATGTTAAGAGGAAACCTAAACCTCGTAAGTATTAGCACCTACACCCCGCTTCTATTCGTAATTGGTGGTAATTCAGTTATTCATGTGGGTAAATACTTTAACTATCCAACACATATTGGTCATTAAAAAATGGTGCTCGCAAACATGTCCCAGTTAGAGTTACCAGTTGTTTGTTGCTCCTGGTTTGTGCAAGTGTAACTTTGAAGTGGCCGTGCTCACTTATGCGTTGACAGATTTTGTTAGAAAAAGTACCATTGGTATTGTCATTAAAATTTCAAAATATTTGATATCTTTTAAAATTTGTATAACCGATTTAAAACCGCTAGTGCCTATCAAAAGACAAAATCTAAGTAGCTCCCGGCTTGTGCAAGCATACCTATAAAGTGATAGTGCTCATTTATGCGTTGATTTCTTTGAAAAAGATAGTATGAAATTGGTGTAAAAATGACTAAATAGTTGTTATCCTATGCATTTTTTTTATAACTATACCATTATTTTTTTGTTATTTGACTTTCAAAATTTTAAACAGATGTCATTTTGAAACAAGTAAAAGGATTTTGTTAACATTTTATTTTCACATTTTTATATTTATGAACTGTTTTGCTCATTTTTATGTGTAGAACAAAATCCCAGAGTATTGGAAGACTTTTACTGAACACCCTGTATATACAGTTCTTTTAGTGCCATTTAGTTTTGGGGATCTGCATTAGTTAGATTCTATTCTAGAGCCAAAATACAATATATCAATTGTATAATTTTTAGTAAACCTTTTTTCCATCCCAACTTACTATCCATATCATTTCAGTTTATCTCTTTTATTTGATTTTTTTATATTTTTTAAATAGGTTGAACTTTATTGAAATGTTTAAATTTTATATTTCAGGTCGTATTGAGTCCGAGTCAGAAGAGGAGTATGATTCTGAGATGGATGACTTCATCGATGATGGGTCGGACATGAATATGGAACAAATCTCAAAGGAAATTCAATCAATATTTGGCTACGATAAGTCCAGGTAAGTTGAGTAAAATTGATTATAATAAGTATTTGGTACGGTCCTGTAACACTTTTTTTTGGTAAAAATCGAGTTTAGTGACATCACTACACCTAAACACACTAAACATACTAAATTCGCAGCAGCAGCCGAACAAAGCAGTACAAGTTAACCACAATCTCGGTAAAGAGTTTTTTCACGTCAGAATAACAACTGCATAGAGGTTAAAACAAAATCAGACTGATTTCTCTATTGCACATATGTTTTACTGTAAGAGTCTCAAGTTCCACGCATTTGGAACTATAGTTAGCCAGTTATGTATAAAAGTTTATGGATGTCTGTAACGGCTGTTGGCCATGAATGTCAATTTGGCGGTATGGTATTGTATTATGGCGGTATGAGTCTATTTATAACTAATTGTATTCACTTAGCATTATTAATCAGTACCTGTGAGGCCTATGTGCAGAGAGCATAAAAATATCAAGACTTCCCGTTATGGAATCAAAGAGTTAAGTAAAGAACAGTATTCAATGTAATTAATATTATTAATATTGAATAATAATATTTGAAACTTATGTTCAGTGCATTTGAAATATTACTCCTTCATTTATATATCTCTAATTTATTTTTATGTTAAATTAAACATCATTATGTTTTTACAAGCCCTATTTATCATAACTACTACAATAACGTATTTCAATTAAAATTACTTAATTAACACATTTGTGATATTTAATTACAATATTTTTCAAACCGTATTAATTTTCATAAAATATAATTTATAAACATTGAATGAAAATATTGTTTGGTTAGAATAAAAGAAAGGTTTTTCGTAATTTTGCCTTATTTATGTTCAAGAGGACAACATTATTACACTAATACTTCAATAGATGCATGAACTTTATCATATTGGTTGTTAGTTTTATATATATACTACTAGCGGGCCCGGCGCGCTTTGCTGCGCATTTCAATAATTTTTTGCAAAAGTTGCCCGCGGCTTCGCACGCAATTTCCCGTTGAAAACAGTACACTATATTCACTTATTCTTTTTCTATCACATTCTAAACATTGCTGAGATAATTGATAGTCGTTCCATCGTGAGCCTCTTGGGCGTATTATGAAGGTATGTACCATATTCCTGCCTCTATCTAGCTGTTACCCACGGCTTCGCACGCAAATCTTAAGAACCGAAGTCCTTATATTACTTAGTAAATTTTTTTTTTTACTATAATAAATTTTAGATTAAATTAGTTATATCTCCGATGCCACGATTGAGCTTGCTTTGTTGTCTCGATCGAGAGAATATGTACACACGGAGTTTTGAGAACCATACTTCTGTCAAAAAAAACAACTAAGGTTGATTTTATAACATTCTTTATATTTGTAGCCAACGTAAGATAGTAATTATGATATCTGCATTACTCTTCTGATCAAGCATGAGCATGGTTTATATTAAATAAATATTGCAGTTAAAGGTGAATTTTTACGTCAAATTTGAATTGTATTATCTGGATAGTAAAGTCTATGTTTAACAGTGATTGCAAAAACAGTTTAAACAAAATTTGTCGTTTCTCTTAAGCTTACTCTATGCTTTAAAACTATAAGTGTAATATATGTTTACAAAGAACAGCTGATTAAAAATTTGAAAAGACGTTAACATATGTTTGCTGCAATGCATTTCTTATGGGTATTTCTGTAACCAGTGGGGCGGAATCCTGAATCGGGAAAGGGATGGGCATAGCTTATAAACCTTCTCCGTGGAAAAATACATATACGTACAAATTTTCATCATGATCGGTCCAATAGTTCACGATTCCATAAAGGACAAACATACAAACATTCATTTTTATATATATAGATAATAAATACTCTTAAGGGCAGTCATTCAGTGGAAATGGAAATCTTAATGAACTTGTATATGTAAACTTGTTTTATAATTTTTTTAAATCTAGTTAGTTGTCAATTATTCTGAACATAATAAACAACCTTCGCTTGCCTCCAGGTTTATGGGAATGGAAGAGGATGACGAGTGCATGGAGTCAAACTTTGGTCAAATTGATCAAGAGGAACTGCGCAGTCTTAAAATAGGTGAGTCAAGTGAACAAGAATTGTATGTATTTATTCAATACTCGGACTTACGCTCTTATTCAATACTCGGACTTACCACTCTTATTCAATATTCAGACTTACCACTCTTATTCAATACTCTAACTTACCACTCTTATTCAATACTCGGCCTTACCACTCTTATCCAATATTCAGACTTACCATTCTTATTCAATACCCAGACTTACTACTCTTATTCAATACTCGGACTTACCACTCTTATTCAATGTTCAGACTTACCACTCTTATTCAATACTCGGACTTACCACTCTTATTCAATACTCGGACTTACCACTCTTATTCAATACTCGGACTTACCACTCTTATTCAATACTCGGACTTACCACTCTTATTCAATACTCGGACTTACCACTCTTATTCAATACTCGGACTTACCACTCTTATTCAATACTCGGACCTACCACTCAGATCGGCTATGTTAAGAAGAAAACCGGCATACCAAACCATAACCCTCTCCCAGTCGAATGAAAGTGACCTGCTTTTGGTGCTAACCGACTTTCAGGTTTTTTTTCCCATTATTTTATTAACTCTAACAAAAATTTTACATATTATATATTGCTGTTAAGGTTACTACATTCTCTGTAATATGGTGGTATTTAAAAAGTTATTAAGCTTATTCACTTTCACGCAAACGCTGACTTGTAGTTGTCATGTCGGTAGTGAAGAACGGGTAAAGTTATGGGAAAACTGTGAAAACAACATAATATCAATAATACTCTAGTTGTAGAAAGTTAGAAATAATGTAGTATCAATAATTCTATATGATAGCAGCCCAAGAAAGAAAGAATTATAGTGAAAAACGACTAATTCACTGTCAATGAAGAGATCGCTAAAATGTTTCATATATTACTTCTAGATAGCATCCCTTGGTATAAAAGCATTCATTGAACAAGGACAACAATACTTTAAACAGATATTTCCATTACATACACTGTGTATCCTTATGCCAATAAAATGTATACAGTTGCAAAGACAAAGAATTAAATTTCTAAGATTTCAGTTTTTTTTCATTTTTAGTTTTCTCTGATTCTTTAGTGTCAGCTGGTAGCTTACAAGAGTTGCAGAGATGTGATTGTGGTGTTTTTTTTATTACGATGTTAGAAGTCAATTATTTCTGAATTGGTTTCATAGGATTATCAGTGATTATTTGAATTGATTCTATATATTTATTAACTTTACATAAAGATCCAACTCAAGGTCTGTCTTTCTGTTTTTCATTTTCCGTTTTCCTATCGTGTGATATCCTTATTCAATACAATAAATAATAATGCCAAGTTTCCACTCAAGATTTCCTCTTGAAAACCTCTTTTCTGAAGCATTATATTCACAGTAAATATAAAATTCTAGGACAACTAACTGTTCCTAGCACTATCCGATAACCTGGCCTAGTGCTACCACTGAAGGGACCTAGCAAACTCTATAATGTCCCAGTTACTGACCTCAGTAGGACGTCTAGATTTCAATTATCTTTGGTTGTTGTTTTACCTCGTCCTTATCTTTCCAGGTTTGACAGAAGACTGGGAAGACATGAAGAAGGAGATGGAGGAGAAGAGAGCGAAGGCGAGAAGGAGAATGGAACTGATGAAGAAGAAAAGGTGATTCCAGTTCCACGAGTCTAGAGCCGTAATTTAGTTTTTATTTAAGTGCTGTATTTGTGTATATTATCTCGAAAAACCGTACAATAGATCATCCGGTTTCCTTAAATTAGCTCAAATATACCTCAGACAATATTTGAGGTAACTATATTATGTACTACAAAATGATGCTTGTCTTTATTATGTTTTGTACAAGAAGATATGCTAAAGTTCACTGGATTTATCTTCACAGTCTTATAATTACAAAAACAAAAATATTATGTTTTGAAGTATTTTTCTCTGCTCCAGAACATAAACAAGACGAGTGCTCCGTCATTTACCATTAGATATCCTAAATGAATCTTTAAGTTTTGCTATCAAAATTAAATAGTGTTTTAATGCTATTTATTGATCTAGGTATAATATATTATTTTATATACGATTTTATACGTTATTGTATTACGTAACTTTACATGTGTTTTGTTTAATTCTTTTAGAGTGCTGTGATAGGCATATTTTGTTGATAACGATTATCAAAAACAATGTTGTAAGTTTACAGGGCTTATTATTCACTTTCTCACCCTTGTAAGAATGTTTGTTATATATGAATTGTCTGGTTTTTTCTGTTTCAATACTTGCCAGTAAATAATGCACAGGGAAAACGAGGACTCAAATTTAAATTATTATTACGTTTTACGAAATATATTTTTAAGAACTGTTTTTGAATCTGTGATTGAAGTTGCTGGAAGACATAATATTTTATTTTATTTCTTTTAATAAATTTGAGTGGGTTTTTGTGATACTAGACTTGTTAAACAAGTTTGGACTTGCAACGTTATTTGGCTTTCGTACATTGCCAAAGGTTTTCTGAAGACAACCTTTCTCGTACGGCATAAAAGCCCAGTTCATACTTACAATTTTATAAAAAGTTAAATTACTTTTACACTGAGAGTATATATAAATAGTAGATATATATATATATAAAATATGTAGTGTTTTGTATTCCAGCTAAGTTTCTGTTGTATGTATATGGCAGATAGCATAATAAAATTGTCTCTCTTTTTAAAATAATGAAAATAAATTAAAAAGCTTTATAGGGTGGTAATTACACTCTTTAAAATATGTTGTTTATTTTACCCGTGTTTCCAAAAAAGCGTTGGGGCCAATTCAAATTTCAGATGTCAACACACTTATCGACCCATAAATTAAAGAAAAATTTAATCTGGCACAATGTATAAAATCCGTTTATCTTGTCCCTATACAAAATGGCAGTTAATTTAGCTGCAAATTTTTGTCAGTCAAACTTTTTTTCTTTGGCTGTACTGTTAGATTGACCTTTTTTAATCTTTGGAATATTTTTATTAGATGATTAGAAGTTTGTTTTGAAGTTCTTTTTGCTAAGCTCTTTGTTCCTAAATGGGGAGGGCTTTGAAATGAATACAAATTTGTAGTTCTTTATTTTTACTCATCTGAAATAGTACTTACAGCAAAATCCAAATCTGATTCATACAGGAAGTTTTAACTTGTACTCATAAAAAATGGCAGATCGTTGAAAAATGTACCTTTATTATTTAGGGTTTAAAAATAAAAATGAGGAATAGAGGGAAATGAGAAACTTTAATATTTTAATGCGGAATTTAGTGGTGTAATTATTATTTCCAGAATTAGTCAAATGTCACTATTCATAAAGGGAAAAGGGATATTTATTATTGAAACCGAAATGTGGAAATCAAATTTTTAAACTGTCACCGTTTGTATAGGGATAAGTAAACGTTTTTTCATAAACCACATTAGAATTCCTTTTTTTTTGTTCGTACATTTGATGGGTTACATGATGGTGGCTGGCGTTTGGAAGTTTGAATTGCCCCTTCTTTACATTTTTATAAAAAAGGGCTAACAAACGAATGCTCAAAAAAATTACTAGAACTCTTTGAAGTACTAGAAGATTTCCCTGTCACTTTTATTGTACTTTCATTATTTTAAAAATATAAAAGAAGCTGGCTTTTACTTCATAAAAATATCACCAAAACGAGACAAAGTGTAATTCAGTTTGAATTACATTTATACAATTATTATGGTATTTCAAAATAAAAATTTGCGGGCCAGTAGTAACATAATCAACTAATTATTAATATACAAATTACATAATTTGTACTTAATGACAATTTTTTCCACCTTGTAACGTGTGTGTGTGTTTTTCATTACTCTTTTCTTGTTATATCTGTGTTATAAAACTAATGTTGTGGTTATTTTGGGTTGTGATTGTTTATTTTTGTAATCATAGTATTGTTTTTTCCCTGTTTGAATGTTTACTAATTTGTACATATACAAAATTAGAAGTTTTAGTCATTTTTATCCATAATTTTATTTTTAAGTGTGCATGTAAAATGTCTAAGTGACCAAGGTTGTCTTTAGTGTGTAGTATTTCTGTTGTCTGACAATACAGATCAGTTCAATAAGGTAAAACGTAATTATTGTGTTAGGCTAAATACAAGTTGTGAAAATGTATTAAAAAATATTTTGAAGTTGAAACTTATTTATTTATAAGTTTAAAATTCATGTAGAACAATATATGTCACAATTTTTTAGTAATTATATTAAAAACATCTTAAACCCCACAGCTTGGAGTTTACAATTATTTTTACAAGGTAAAAAAATTAAGTTGAAATTAAATTAACCTTGCAGTTACAGAAAAAAACGTAATCTACTTACTGGATAGCTCTCGTATTATGTTTTTTTTTATTATTTTGAATGATTCAAGAAATACCTTTAATATGACAAGCGAAAATATAAATTCTTTGTGTACTTTAACCTCTTTCAGTTGGTGTCTATATTATTTGACCATATCAAGTAATAATACAAAACAAAAGTGCGTTTAAGCTGGTGTAATCGATTATGGGCTTGAAAAATATTTTTAATGTTAAATTCATAGCTTTTAAGATAACTTTCGTCCTTTTAACTATTTATGAGAATTGTTTTTTTTAATTGAATATAATTGACATTTAGACTAAATTAAATTTCATAATAAATAAAAAATGTCACTACTTGAAGCTATATTCATCTTAAACATTTACATTTTTAACTTTATTTGGACATTTTTTATTTGACTATAAAATTGCCTAAATTTCATATTTTAAATGCCTGTGATTTCACAAGGTGTAATAAAAAAGTTTTACTTTTTTGTACTCAAAGAAGTTACCATAGAGGGCTATGAATTGTATAGTATAAAACAATATATTTTCCAAACCGAAATCTCGTCTGACAATAAAACAATATTTTTTAAAAGGCCTTGTCCCAAAAATAAAAATAATTTTGGGAATCAGTGTTTATTACTGACTACAACTAGTTTTAAATTATTTCCAATTGCTCCAAGTCTTCAATTACGAAATACCCTTAATTTTTTTTAACTGAATTCAAAAAATTCATTGTTAAAAGAATTTTGTGCACAAAAATGTTTTTTGTTTCCATGTTACAGAGGGAAAACCGTGTTTCCGCGTACCCTTCCCAAACAATTGCTTATGTTTGTTGCAAGACTGATTCTATGTTTCTGATTACAATTTTGCGTAGGCGGATGTTCACAGATTTTCCAGTTATATTTTGGATATTTTGAAGCGCACTGCTGCTAGGTATGAAATAATGTTAGTAAAGACAATTAGCATCTTGCCATGTTATGAATGTTTTACTTAAACTCGCAATTATTGCATTTCCCGTAATACTGCCTATAATTTAACTGTCTCGGATGAGTTTGTTTGGTACCTTAGCACAAAATCGTTAGCTGTCATGCGATGATAGGGAGTTGTCGATGATAATTGTGCTTCATACGACTTTCTAAATATTCCAGATAAGTGTAATATTAGCTTGGTGAGTAATATTGCAAGAGCTTTCTTTATCTTATCTCGATAGTGGAAATATTAGTGACATTTATAACGGTAGATTTTGTATGCCACATGTAAATAACCAATGAGTTATATACTATAATATATACACAACGTTTCTGTTTTGTAATTGTATTGTTTTTGTATATAATGAAGAGTAATATAAGTACGTTGTAGCATGAATATACAAAAATTATTATTTTGTCAATAAATGAAATATACTTTACATATGTTAAAATTTGTACATTCTGTCTCCCTAGTTGTCTTTGTCCTATTATTAGTTGCTGTAACACCTCCGCTGAAGCCTGTTTTTCCCCACTTTCAGTGGAATAATAGCAAATTTTAAACCTAACAAATATATTTGTGTAAATTTTTTGAGGTACAAAGTAAATATACAAGCTCCCAAATTTTGCTTTTGAAAAGCAATTGACGTTTTTCATTATTTGGAAGTGCAGTTCTTTATAGCAAATTCCAAAACAGAATTACAATATAATTTCCCTCATAGTATTTTAAAACTAAAACAGCTGTGACATTAACCCTATGCACTCGAAGACATTATTTATAATTTGTTCTTGGAGCTTGTATGGCCAGCTGTACTGGCCGCCACCATTTTGTCAGAAGCGCAGATTAATTTTTGCCATAATGTTCTCTCAGCTCGTATGTCCAGCTGTACTAGCCAAGATATACTACGTCCATAGCTCGTAAGGCCAGCACTACTTGCCACTAAACGTAGCAGTTATTTTTTAATATTCTCTTTGTTTTATAATGAATAGTGAGTGCTTATATCCATCGAGCAGCTGTATTTTTAATTAATTTTTAAGTAAAGTAGTACATTTTAAATTAGCCTATAATTCTGCTCTAATAGGCCTATACACTGAAGTGATAGAAACCTAGGAAATTTTACTAGAAAACTTGTGCTAACTATTCTTAACCACATATAAGTATGTATTTTTAAAAGGTTTATTCCGTAAAAAATATAAAGACAAAAAAATAGTCCGTGACTGAATATAACATAATTGTAAAGGCCTACTTTATAATATTTTATTTACATATCTTTGTTAACAATATACATATAAGAGTTAAATTTCCCAAATATATCCAATTTTTTTTTTTTTTTTTTTTTTTTGTGAAAGATTTACTAAAAATAAATTAAAAATCATTTTTCAATTCTTCTTTAGACATTTTAACTACTATATGCAAATAACGCGGAGGAAGTTCAAAAATATGGAGTTGGGGAGGCAAACAACAAATATGGCCACCGAGTTTTTAATGAAAGTAGTAGTATGGCTGTACTGGCCGTACGAGTTGCGAGGACAAACTACGCAAAACGAATGCGACCTTTCTGCAATCTTGCTGTTGGCCTTTCGAGCGCAAAGGGTTAATGATTGGCCATGATGTTTGTACTGTATACTAAGAAAATCCAGAACATCACTTCTCGGCTTGTGGTTTTACTTCCAGTCGGGGTTTTTGATTTTTGTTCTTTTAGCTGTTTCCATCTTAGAGTAAGACTAAATCCTCAACCTCAACAGACTTTGAGTAAAAACCAACGATTTCTGTACTCTTCTCGGTTACGTGATTGTGTCTGAGAAGTGGTACTCATTTCTGTACTCTCCTCGGTTACATGATTGTGTCTGAGAAGTGGTACTCATTTCTGTACTCTCCTCGGTTACGTGATTGTGTCTGAGAAGTGGTACTCATTTCTGTACTCTCCTCGGTTACGTGATTGTGTCTGAGAAGTGGTACTCATTTCTCATCTCTGTCCAAAGGCAATTTCATGTGTAATTTCTAGTGAAATAAGAATGCTTTAAAACTAGTATTTACAAGTGCAGTAATTATATATACTGCTCAGAACAAGTCAAGAAAGATGACTTCAGTCCAGAGTACAAAATCAATCTAGTCTGGAGGATTGTCTTTGGTTCTAACACAACTACTAGTTAGTTATCTTTGATAAAATGATTTATTCATTCCAATACAATATTATGTTGAATAGAATTATTAAGTACGATTGGTGATTGGAGTCCAAATAAATTAATCAAAATGCATTTATCATGCTTTAGTTCAATATGTTGATATAATTTATATTCCAGTTCAAAAATTTTAGTTGATGTAGATTTTCAAATTAGTTTCTTCATAAAAACCTGAATTTTTGTGAAATAAAATGTGTTATATCTATTTGAACCTAATTTATTATTTTATGATTCCTTGGTTTTCTTAGGCATGCAGAAGAGGGATTGGAACAGGTAAGGATTGTACAGAAAATCTTTTGATGTAATACAATCCTGGGATTTGACATAGCTTAAACCTGAAAGAGTGTGGGCAATAAGCCACATGACTGAGGCAATTACTAGACCCAGGAAACCTGCCCTCTGTTATTAAAAACCTAATTTATAGTCTTCTTCCCCCACAATTTATATTGGCCAAAGGAAAACTACAATTGAATCTGTGGCATTTGAAGCCTGTTAAATGTTCAGGTTATGGTGCTTGACAAGAAATTATCGTGGACTCCTCATGTGGACAAACTTTGTAAGAAGCTGAGTCCCAGTCTCTATTCTATTGAGAAACATTGAAGTTGCCTACTTCATTACTAGATGCTAATATTCAATGAATCCTCAAACAAGGGAGGGAGTATATTTCCAGAATCGAAACAAAAGCTACAGAGAAGCCATTAGGACTCACAAAATCCCTACTAATTGTGTCACTGTATTCAGGAAATTGTGATGCTCACATAAAGAGAAGACCTACCTAAGAGCAGTGAAATTCACCAATATAACTCAGAACACAACAGTATATGAATTTCCATCATGCCGTCTGATTGAGTTTGAAAAATTCAACTTACATTTCAAGGAAGCTCCAAAATTTCCTTACACTGGAATTAAGAAACGAAGGGGAAGTAGATCTCAAAACCAAACTACACAGATGGTTCATTGATTGTTCCTTCTACTCCGTATAAAAATTCATTTAAGAAGCTTGTGACAGTCTTCTGTATCAAAAATCTAGCTGTATACCACTAAGAGATTTATTTTCCCAATACAATGGGATGCTTAATTATTTGGTGATTCAGTTTATGGTAAATTGCTATGGCTGATCACTTTGTTAGGACACCAAGAAATGATCATTTCTCCCTCATTTTATCAATATACCAGGTGTGTAAAATGTCTGGAAGCACCTTAATATGGTTTAAACCTTAACAGATTAAATTACAAAGTTTGCACAATGCTGTATGGCTATCTTATCTACTTTTTTATGCAATAACTAACTCATTTCTACCTACATTGGGGAAATGTTAAATACAAGTCTACATCAATATGCATACCAATTCAATCATCCAATAAAATTCTTTATTTACATGCATACTGAGTACACTAATTGCATTATTATAATGGTTAGGCATTTCAAAATTCTTCTAAAATACAAAAAGACTTCTGTACCACCCAGGTCTTCAGTAATGTCTTTAAATTCTTGTCTTCTCCGCATCTCTTCTGGTCGTCTGGGTGTTGATTATATAGTTTTCTTCTCATGTAGGCAATTTTTTTCAGACAGGGTCAGGTGATGTGTAGGTAGGGCATATTCATAGGTGTTTCTAGTGTAATAGCTGTGATTTTCACCTAGGTTGTAAGGTTTGAGCTATTGTGAAGCGGGTGGTCTCGCATATGTTAGATCCCGAGTTCTCCACAGGCTTGCGGCATCAGTCTAGGGGAGTTAGTCCTGCTAGTATTCGAATTTGTAGGACTAGAATACGTTCCCTGTTTCTCACTAAAGAGTTGCCTCATACTGATAATACATACCTCGGATGAGATTCGAAAAAGAGAGAAATATGCTGTCCTGGCAGCATCATTTTTACATTAGCTTTTTACTCCTAAGAGCATAGATACTAGGGTCAAGCTTACAACAGAGGTTATCAGTGTGAGTTTCAAGAGTGATTGTCATCAATCGTAATGCTGAGGTATTTTGATGAAATAAGGTCATTTTTAGGTACTTGGGTGTTTTTTTTTTAATAATCTTGATTAAAGTGTTGGTTATTATGAAGCATTACTGGAGTGGACCTCCAGAATAAATATGTGTTGTGACAATACACACTCAAAATGCACTGAAACTGGAAGCCACTACACTAGACTGTAGGCAGGCAGCCATGTTGTCGAATATAAAGCACCAGGCCAAGTATATATCCTTGAGGAACGCCTCTAATGATTGGGAGTAAGGTTGATTTTGCTTTATGGGATGTGATATTTATATGATAGTTCACTTCAACTAGTTTCTGTCAGTCCTTCAAGTAACTGAAGAGCCAGTTATGTATGCGATACTCCCCTAATGCCCATATTACCTATTTTTTTTTTGGAGAAGCATAGTGGTTTTCGCAATCAATGCCTTACTAAAGTATAGTGGAATGGCAGTCACAGTTGAACCTTCTTCAAATTGGTCAATAATGAATTCCTTCAGTTGAACTATAGCCGTAGTGGTGGATTTTCCTCGAAGGAAGCCATGCTGTTGAGTCGTCAAGAAATGTGAGTAATCAGAAGTGTTATCAGTTGGTTCAGGAGAATTTTGGATATATCAACTATTTTTGGACAAATCGATATTGGTCTATAGTTTTCTACTGATGTTACACTGCCTTTCTTGTGTTTCAGGAATACTTTTGCAAGTTTTAGTTTCATTGGAAAGATACCTTGTGAAAATGAAAGGTTGATTATTTGACATAAGGGACTCTGTATGTCATCCTTGCAGTGTTTCAGTAGTGTGGAGGTACGTTCATCGACATCTACTGATGGTTTTGATTTTAGGGATGAGTGCATGGAAGATTTCTTCTGGTGTGGTTCGATGAGGCATGAAATCAGGTAGGTATAGTCTACGCATGTTGGTAGTCGATTTACGACTTGGCCAGAATTACAGAGAGTGATGTTGGCTATTTTTGTAAGACGATGGCTAATGTGTTCAGCAATTTCAGAAGGGTCTTGAATTTGTTTTTCATTTACTATAAGTTCTTTATACTATTTTTGCATCATTTTATAGTCAAATTGAGGTTGAGTGGTGGAGAGGGCTTTGGTGGAGAGGGCTTTACAGCCCTAACTCGGCCACTTTAATTAAGGCATTTTTCATTTAATTTTTCAGTCACTCTAAAGTAGACTGTTTTTAAGGGTTTTCAAGTAAATGTCATAGTATTTTTTTTTTCTGGCAGCAAATATTTTATTATTTTTGTTACCAGACATTTTCTTAATCTTTCAGATTCTTCATTGGTTTCTTTAAGTTTTAAAGGTGTTTATTATTATTAAAGGTATCAATAAATCTGTACAGTCAAACATTAGTGTTAGAGTTTTAAACAATTTTAATGTTGAGAATTTTAAATGTAGGCTAAGTAATATTGTTTGGAATAAAGTAATTGTAGCTGCTGAAAACTTTGATGAAGCCTTTAATAATTTTATGGAGATTGTTTCTCACTCTTTTAATGAGTGCTGTCTTTTGAAAAACGTTAAAAATAAGAATCCTAGCAATAAGATCTTGAAGTCCAAACATAAGTGTAAACTTATTCCTGATTTATTGGAGGTCCACAAAAGGATTAAAAAGTTTTATCGTGCCCAAATAGACATAGCAAAAAAGAATGCTAACGATGAAATTATATTGGGGTCAAAAAACATTTGCAAAGCAGCTTTTTTTTTTTTTTTTTTTTTTTTTTTTATTGTTCTCTTAGGACAAGAAGCTTATAAATTGCACTACTTAGTCCTGTAAGAACCTTTGCGCTGCTTCCGGAGTGACAGGATATTCAGGATGGGCAAGGTTAGGGAGTAGGTGCCGCCTCCTATCGAGATCCATGAGGAAGAATTAGGCCACTACATCTCAAAGTCATCCCGGAAGAAGAAGGGGAGGCCAGCTCTGAACCAGCCTCTCCAGTCAAAGTAGGCAGGGGGTGGCACACCCTTGTTGAGGTTAACAAGAACCTCTGAGGTAAGGGAACAAACCCCACCAACTCCAACAGTCATCTTCCACAGTAGACTAAACCTATCGAATTGCCCATGAACCCCAGAATCTCAACATTTGCGGTTAGTGATGTGCCGCTACTGGACATCCATAAGGTTGCCCAGAAATTGAAGTGGCACATCGGTTTTTGCTGTGCCCAGTGGTGGGTTCAACTGGTAGGTATAAACCAGCCAGAAGTGATCCCTGCTGGGTTATGCAAAGCAGCTTGGACTGTGATTAATAACGAAACAAGGCGCACGCCTAAGAAATGCTCCCAGACCGAACCCTCCATATCTGTCAGTGATTTTAATAATTATTTTATCAATATTTGTAGTTATGTCAATAGGCCTAATGATAATGTTAGTCTAAATTTAGCTAGTGCAAGTGACATGCTGGAGTCATCTGGTATAAACAATCCAAAGGCTTTGCCTTTTAAATGGCACACTGTAAATCCTGTTGATATTTTAAATACTGTTATCAGGCTAAGAAACTCCGGGGCTGAGGATGTATTTGGACTATCTAATTTTATACTTAAAGAAATAATTAGGGAAATATTATATCCTTTAACTTATCTTATAAACTGGATGTTTCACACCAGAGTCTTTCCACAATGCTTAAAAGTAACAGTAACTGTGATTATATATAAAAAAGGAGACAGAACCAATGTAAATAATTATGGACCTATCGCCTTGGTACCAGTTATATCTAAATTATTTGAAAGTATTATTAAATGTCAGAATGAACATTACTTTGAACAAAATCAATTACTTCTGTCAGCACAATTCGGTTTTAGACATAATTTATCCACTATTAAGGCTGTTGAAAGTGTGGTGTCATACATTATTCGTAGTTTTGAAAACGAAGTTAGTGCCTTACTCTTAGATCTAACCAAGGCCTTTGACACTGTGCCCCACCAAGAGCTTATCAGACTACTAAATTACTATGGAATTGAGGGCAATGAGCTTTCACTATGTATCTCGTATATTAGTAATAGGTACCAGTTTGTTAAAATAGGTGATCAGAGGTCGGATCTTTAAGCAGGTTATAAGCGGGGTCCCCCAGGGCTCTGTCCTGGGCCCCTTCTTATTGACGGTCTTCATTAATGATTTTCCCAAATTTGTGCCTAATAAAAGTACTCCACGCTGACGACACTACCTTGAGGTGCTCTAACTTGCTCTCTGAAATTAACTCGGCTACATGAAAGAAAAGGTCTGACCTCTGGTATTCCACTAATGGCTTCGAAGATAAGACTGAACATATTACTTTTAGTTTAACACATTCACTGCGGCCGGCTCCATATGGGGACGGCAGACCTGCGCGCGAAGTACGGACGTCCCCAGATGGGGCCGCCTTGCTGCTCTACCCACAAAGCCTCAGTGTAATTCAGCCTTTTGTTGTAGACTATTGAATATGTGCCGCATTTTAAGTCATGTCCAATGCTTTATTGTGATCGGTTTCGTTCGCTTTTACCTGTTACGGTTCTTTTTCAATAGGAGCCCGTTGTAATCTTTGAGTGTTCAGTGTGTTGTTTCTGTGTATATGAACTGTGTAATTCTTTCTCTACATTATTTGTGTGTTTTTTTTTTATAAAAATGGATCCTGCATCTTATAAATTGTACACTTTGACAGATCATCAGGGATTTATTCTTAGATTCCTCATGTACACAGGCAAATCAGATACTACCGTAGGTGGTGTAGGGCATACCTAGGAGGTTGTCCTACACCTTTTGAAGGATTATTTGGGGCAAGGGCATTCAGTGTATATGGACTTTCAATGAAACAAGTAAGTTATATCAGCAGCAGAGCGCTCGTAACAACTTTTGACAGTACGGGACCAGTACAATATGCGGCCCAGCCCCAGTAGGGGCCGAAAATTGTGACGTCACAGTTCCAGGAAACTCGGCCGGAAACATCATTTAGACCTTCAATCCTGCCTTTCTACCGTACAAGGAAAGTTTTTTCGACATACAAATTTTTCAGCATCCGGTAACCCTAATTGTGCTTTTTGCCACAGCGAATGTGTTAAGAAATAACTCTGTTAAGCTACTTGGAATCAACCTGGACACTAAGCTTACCTGGAAAAATCACACAGATATTCTTTGTACCCGTTTATTCAGAGTAATTTTTCTGTTAGAAAAACTCAAAACTTGTACTAGCTTCACCTTGCTATTAAAAGCTTACTTTGCACTTTTCCACTCACACCTTTTGTATGGAACTCTCCTCTGGGGTAATTCAGCTGGTGCTAAGGAGGTTTTTCAATGCCAAAAGAGAGCTTTACACACAATTCTCAATATAGCCTTTAGTGACTCATGTAAACCTTTTTTTAAAGAACATAATATTCTTACTGTACCTTGTATGTTTATATTTCAAAGTTTAATGTTTGTTAAAGAAAATCTTGAAACACTTAGTCTTAGAAACTCTAATCATGATTATTCCACCAGATACCGAGACCTTATTGACATAGAATACGCTAGGCTAACTAAGACCCAGCACACATACTTTTATGTTGGTATAAAATTATTTAATAAGCTACCTTTAACGGGCAAAGATGTTTTCTTGCACAAAATTTTAAAATGCTTTGCTCAAATGGTTAAAACAAAAAGCTTTTTATACAGTGGACGAAATGCTTTCTTGTATTGTAGATAATTTATTCTTTTAGTTTTAATGCTTTGTGACTTGTACTATTTACCGTAAGTATGTGGTATGTATTCTTTAATGTTGGTGTTATACTGTGTATATGTATAAACCATCTGATGACATTGTCAATGCAGTTATTGTGGGCCGACAATAAAGATTCTTGATTCTTATTAGAACAAAGCCACAAACCACTCTTCATAAGCTTTATTCATTACAAAGTTGCGGCTGTTGAAATAAGATTAATATTTAACCTTTAAAAATTGAAAAATATGCTATGTAAGAATAACATTATTTTTTTTTTTTGCAATGGGGTGGGAGGTGTAAGAAACTCCTTAATAAACCTATGATTACAACAGAGAGTACTGTCTCCTACTACATATAATTTCTACAACAAATTTCTTGACCACTCTAACATAAAGGGACAAATATATACACATACACAAATTCTTTAATATAAAAACCGTTTATGAATACAAAATGAACAATATTATACAGGGGAATTGACTCGGGGGTTTACAATTGGTCGACAATTTCACACATGAGTCTGTCGAGAGGGTCACAACCTTCGCTGTCGGTTTCGTCCTTGTTGGTGGTGTCGTGGGCCTGGAATATCTCTACCGGAACTGTCAGCTTTGAGTCTAGGTCGGACATGTCAGGCAGACTCATCATAGCTTGGTGCAGGATCTCCCGTACCTACACACACAACAGACAGACAAGTAGAGAGGAGACAATTCAGAAAAATAATCAACAGCTTGAATAGTAAATAAAGAGCTGAGCATGAAAAAATATTAAGCATTATTTTAATACAGGCAAATGTTAAACTGATTTAATTTTTAACACTTCTTGTAAATTAAATTCTTTTTATTTAACAGTGTACAAACTAGTGTTACCATACAATAGTGGTAATTGAAATAAGGCTCTTCAAAATTTTATGCTCTGTTAATATCTAGTACTTTTCTAGTAATAAAAACACACTTTTTCAATAAGAGGACAAAACCAATATTAGGATTTATAGACAAATAATTCTTTTACCTACAAGATCAAATTTTTAGTCGAGAAAACTTCTTACTCTTTACCCTAGATGGGTCTATGTTAAAATTCGGTTTTTGAACCAATTTGTAAACATTTTTCTTCATAATTATAAAACTTATTTGTCACCTTTAAACCCTATTCATTTTGTCCTATCATTTTATTCAAAATACTATTTTGATTGTAAGTATACAATTTACTAAAATACTATACAATTACAATAATACAATTTTTTGTGCCACAGTTTCCATACTATCCTTGTTATATCCGAAATGTGCCACAGTTCCATAGTATTTGTTACGTTTTAAATGTGCTACAGTTTCATACTATCCCTGCTATGTTTGAAATCTTTCAAACAAAGAAATGGGTAACATTTCTGGTACTGTCGAGAACAGCTACCTTACCTTTCCCAGATGTTTCTGGTACTGTCAAGAACAGCTACCCTACCTTTTCCAGATGTTTCTGGTACTGTCGAGAACAGCTACCCTACCTTTTCCAGATGTTTCTGGTACTGTCAAAAACACCTACCCTACTTTTTCCAGATGTTTCTGGTACTGTCGAGAACAGCTACCCTATCTTTTCCAGATGTTTCTGGTACTGTCGAGAACAACTACCCTACCTTTTCCAGATGTTTCTGGAAGCGCTGGGCTGTCTCTACGCGCTGTCGCCTCTGCAGCTCCAACATGACACGTAGCGTCTCACGCGCCTGATGTGGACGGAACTCGTTGAGCAGGTGATGGATGTGAATGAACAGTAGGCTGAGGTCCTCTACCTTGGCCGTGCGGTGGGTAGAGTCGGGACAACGTACCAGCAGGTCTAACAAGTCGAGGAAGTTGACAAACAGCGAGTGGTTCAGCTTGCGCAGCTCCCTCTTCCTGTCGTAGTGCTGGGGGTACAGCCGCTTGAATCCCTGCACCAATTTAAATTGTATTTATTAAAATTTGTAACTCTGATTCTAAAATTTGTTGAAATTTATATGCAAACAAAAACTGGATGCAATTTGTGTTAGGGAGAACCGAACTGGTACTCTTATAATCAAAAGTGTTAAGAGTTTGAACCTGGTTTAGAGATAGTAGTTTTAACCCTCCGATTGATAATAAGAAACTCCCAGAATGATACACTCGTTGTTGTCTTTGCACAGCATATTTTTCGGTTATTCTTTAAAAATATGTGCTAAATGCAAAGTAATAAGTGTTTTATATCAATTTTTTTGTTACAAACCAGAGTAAAATTTAAAATAATGCAAATATGCACTATTTATATATAAGTTGAAAAAAATGTATTGTAAATTTTTAGTTTTCTAAGTTTCACTCCATGTAACTTTCATATGACGAGATAGTAAGATACTGTAAATGCAATAAATATACAGTGTTTCAGTGAACAAAAATATTATAACATATATATATATATATGGTACTTTGGGATTATACCGACCACACCCAGACATGAATCATTATTTGACATTTTGCTTCTACTGATTACTAGATTAGCATAAAACAATATTTCGTCAATATAAAACAGGAATTGTTTTATCGCAAACCCCTCCCCATCCTCAGACAGAGGTCAAAGTCGAGCGGTATAGTAGATAACGTGATTGCAGAGTCGCGTCGCTTTGTTGTAGGCCTACTTCCGTGTTTTACCTCTACATTTCTCCAAACACAAAAATTCAACAAAAACAAACATTACCAAATTAAAACTAAACTCTTTATTGAAAAAACACTCAAAACTTGTTTTTATTCTTGATCACATTCCGCCACCCAAAATGCGAGTGCCTCCGGCCAAAGGTGCTGCCGAAGCCCGCGCTGATGTCAACGAAAGAAAAACATCCCTCGAGATAGTACCTATCAGTAAAATATCAAATTCTAGAGGGGCTGATCAGATATAAATTGAATTTTAATGGAAAGGCAATTATGTACCGTGCAAATCATGTGATGCCGCGCGGCCTGCCGTAATCGGTATTCCGGAGAAAGATAATATAACAGCGACAACAATACCGATCACAATACCTGGAAATGCTTGTAAGTTTGTAATTTTGTAATTATAGAGTTGTTTTTTCATTGTATCATGTTTGTTTCTATAAATTTATATTTTTGTGTTCTTCATACTGGTGTGGTCGGTATAATCCCAAAGTACCATATATATATATATATATATATATATATATATATATATGGTACTTTGGGATTATACCGACCACACCAGTACATGTATACATATATATATATATATATATATATATATATATACACATACACTTGTTTACAACATAAAAAAAGTTTTTTGTTAAAAATATAAAGTATGTACACCTTTTTTTGTCATTACGCATCCATATTGGTGGTTGATGAATTCTTTGGAAGAGTAATATCAAATAATAATGAATTGTTTTCACTGTCACCATTAGTTTTCACAACCCAACTCATATTCCATCGGTTTATACTCATCCAGACTTTCTGGAAACAAATCTGACAAAGAAACATCATCATGCACTTTATTTGCCCATATGTTTCATCAGAACTAATATTTTCATCTTCCAATAGTTCTCCCATATATAATTTGAACAACGATGATCGCCCATTTTACAACAAACAATGGGCTCATGGCTCATGTAACCCGAGCTTCAGTTTCGGTACTATCTCTAAGGATATTTTTTGTTTGTCAGATGTACAGAGTGGCCCCAAAGGCACCACCAAAGCCCGCACTGATGGCTAGGGGCATTTCTAATTGGTACTTTCCCGACCTCAGATCGTCCAACGTGATCCGACGTCAGACAAATTTTTAAAGTAATTATGTTAAAACCTTTTCAATAATATTGTTTATTTTCCTTATCTTAATAAATAAAAATGAATTGACTTTGTTAGTCTTACTAAAACTCGAGAAAGCCTGGACCGATTGTACTAATTTTAGTTTTCAAATGTTTGTAGAAGTCCAAGGGAGGTTTTAAAGGTGAGAAACATTGGAAAAGATTCTCAGAATATTTAATAATTCTTGAAAATTATTATAATATTTACAACATGTAATCCAAAGTTAACTGACCCTAAACAGCTGGTGACAATTTCAGCTGAAGTTGACCAAAGTGGCAGAAACATTTGTTTACATTTAAGTTTTTAGAAAATATTGAAAGGTTATACAGTGATTGAGTAGTGTTATGCAGATTGCATCTAATTTTTATCTTGATTGCACTGGTCTGTAACATATAATGTAAATGAAATATCAAATACAGTATTAAACAAGTCAAGCTTAGATAGGCCTGAGCCTATTACTATGTAAAATATTGAAACATGTAATGTAACTGAATAGTTTTAAGAGCTCGCTTGGTAATTCTAAGCAATATATGGGTCAACCTTGATTTTTCTCATATTACAACATAATGTTCCAATAGTCAATTAGAAAAGGAAATTACTAGAATTTCTTGCTGGAAAGCAGTTATAGGGAGCAGGCAACCGCCAGACGGTCATATATTGCTTAGAATTACCTATTAGTGATCAGGGGCACTGACGTGATCTGGGCTTCAAATTTGGAACTACTTGAGTTAATCTTTTTTCTAAAAGAGCAAGCAGCGCGAAGCGCTGTGCAGCGGGCGGGCATCGTGCTTGATCTGGGTATATATTGAATTAACGCACGATGCCTGCCCGCTGCGCAGCGCTTCGCGCTGCTTGCTCTTTTAGAAAAAAAATTAACTCGACTGCTTTCCGGCAAGAAATTCTAGTCATTTCCTTTTCTAATTGACTATTGGAACATTATATTGTTACATGAGAAAAATTGAGGTTGACCCATATATTGCTTAGAATTACCGCTCGCTTGATTAGTTTCTTTTAAAATTCCTGAAGACCAGTACCTGAGTTTCCAGGGGACGGATGATTGCATCATCAGTGCTGTACGTGTTGCCAAACATTTTATAGGAATCGTGCACCGGTGGTGGAGGTTTCGGTGCTCTACCTCGTTTGACATTCTCATCGGTGTAGACATTTATATATTGAACTGGTGGTAGTGGAAGGGAGCTCACTTGCGCTTGAGCTGCTTCCGGAGTTGTTGACATTCTGGGCTACTTTATACACTCTTATCTGAAACGTTACATCCAACATCTTGTAGAGATTTCTTTGGAGCAGAGAATAGAACAACTAGTCATATAGCTACCAGCCTCCCTCCAGACACTTAAATACTACGTACCTTTTCCATATCAAACACTTTTAAGTCATTTACCTTCCTAGACAAATTTTTCAGTTGTCTTCGCCGTAAGATTTATTAATTGTTTTCAACATATTTTTTAAAAGAATAGGCCTACATTTAAAATTCAATCTGTTAAATAAACTTGCCAAATGCAGTAGGAGGATTTGGTATAATCAACAGGTGACCCAAAAAAGTACTTTTAGTGAAACTATTTGTTTAGGTCTTACCAAATTAGTTTTCTAATAGGCCAACGGAATAGACATTGGAATAACTTGTAAATGAAGGCTAAAGACTCTCGGAGCAATTGGAAATAATTTAAAACTAGTAGCCTAGTTAGTACATAATAACATCTATTTTCCAATATTATTTTATTTTTGGGACACTGCAATATAAATAATAATATTGGAATAGTGTTATTATTAATAAATTGGAGTTGTAAATGAAATATTGTAATGCAAATATTGAGTTAAGCTTCATTCACATTATGCTTGGTGCTGCGTTTGAAATCTGACTCTGGTACAGGTTGATTCCTGAATTATGTAGTCCACGTCTGTCTGAAGAAACCCACAAAAATCGTTTTGACATCAGAAACATCTAGGCTACAAAGGTTGACTCATGGAATCTGTAGTCCAAGTCTGTCTCAAGAAATCCACAAAAATCGTTTTGACATCAGAAACATCTAGGCTACAAAGGTTGACTCATGGAATCTGTAGTCCAAGTCTGTCTCAAGAAACCCACAAAAATCGTGTTGACATCAGAAACATCTAAGCTACAAAGGTTGACTCATGGTATCTCTAGTCCAAGTCTGTCTCAAGAAATCCACAAAAATCGTTTTGACATCAGAAACATCTAGGCTACAAAGGTTGACTCATGGAATCTGTAGTCCAAGTCTGTCTCAAGAAACCCACAAAAATCGTGTTGACATCAGAAACATCTAAGCTACAAAGGTTGACTCATGGTATCTCTAGTCCAAGTCTGTCTCAAGAAATCCACAAAAATTGTTTTGACATCAGAAATATCTAGGCTACAAAGGTGCTCAGTCCAGTTACCAAGCGGAAATCCAGTGCAGTCTGGATGAAGGAATACACAACAAAAACCCTGATATTTGAGAAGTTTAGTTCTTTCTCTATGCTACCACATACATTTTATTGCAATCAGATGTTTACAGTTTAAAAACTTACATAAAAAGAAAGTATGTTAACTTGTTGATTCTGGGATTAAGGCACTATCTCACCACCAGCACATGGTAGCACCACAACCCACACTGATGACTAGAGCCATTAGTGTCTGAACAACATCAGCCTACTTGACTATAAGTTGCAGTGTTCTGAATTTTATTTTCAGTTCATTTTGATGCTTAAGTAAGTATTACCCAAAAACAACTAGTGACTAGTGGTATTGGACAAGTGTTTTGAAACGACTTCAGCAATTCATTTGCCAGATTGTGTTAAAAGCATTCTAGGTGTATTGTATGTAATTAACCCTCTTACCGTGATGGGCTGATTTAATCGGAGGTCAAAATTTACTGAAGTCCAACATAGGCCGATTTGCTCAGCTTGTGCATTAAGACTGAGAAACACCAATGGCAGATAAATGGTTAACATAGTTTGTAAATAAAATTCAAACTGTTTTTTTACAGTTTTAAACAAATTTCTTTAGTGTACACTTGCTGTGTAACTTAAAAATAACTTAAGGTGACTCGGATGGGCAAAAAATTTTTTTACCGAAAATAGTTTTTTTGTGATTTTGTAAATTCCCTATTTCATTCTTTTTCAGAAAATACTTCACTTAAGATTTTCAGATGGTTAGTTCTTTTTTTATAGCTGTTTTTGTAAATAATTGCAAAGAGATTTTGACGTGCAAGTACCAGAGAGCGATGGCCAATAAGGAGGCCTATGATCATAAAGACCATTTCCACCTGCCTAAAGTGGTAATGGACAAAATAAAACCAATATTTAGGGACTTGGCTTCACCAGACCTTCTAAGGAAATGTTTACACGGAGGTACACAAAATCCCAATGAATCCGTCAACAACATAATTTGGTCTCGACTTCCTAAAAATACAATTATGCTAAGGTCAACCCTTGAAGTAGGTGTATATGAGGCTGTTGCTTGCTTCAATCAAGGTAATATTGTGAGATGTTTAGCTTTAACAATTAGGCTACAAGCCTGGCAACAATTTGGTCAGACAAATGAAACAGAAAGATGAGATCCGAATCCAACAAACAGAAAATGCCATCGAGGAATTAGAAAAGAAGTGCCGGTAGAGGACAAAATTAACCAAATTAAGACTGGAAGAGTTGCTTGAGGAAAAAGAGGATCCAGATAACCCAGCATATGCCCCTGGACACTATTAACTGTAGTTTATTTTTGTATTTTTATAGAGTTGGTTACAATGAACTTCAAAGGCGTTTTCTGTAAAACTATGTTGTTTGTTCGATAGGTACACTTTTCTCAAGAACTATTATAGGTAGCCTGTAGATTCTTTTTTAATTTGTTCCCTAAGTAATAATCTACATTTTGAATACATATTATTGCCTTATGTTCAGTACTTAATTTTATACATCAGAGTAAATTGTAATTTTTTATGATATTTTTTGCATAAAAAGAAAAAAAATGTCACACGTTTATCTGAAAAGATTTTATATAACCCTGAATTCAAAATGTTAGGAAAAGTACAAGGAACAGAATAAAAAAAAAATTAACTGGCTACCATTTATAGTTTTTAAGATAATGGTACCTTAAATTCATCAAATTAACATTGCGGGGATAGGCCCATCCGACTCCCCTTAAATAGAATGATGGTTTAGGCTAACACAACAATTTTTAAAATGAGCTTTAGTTTTTCAGGGTTACAGATATAAGTTGTTACAAACGATAAAACTAATACAAGTGATATGAAAAATTAGGATTAAATGATAAAGAAAACGTAACAACAAAATAAACTTCTTGAAACTGAAAAACAATAAATTATCTTTTAGTGTTATTTTGCATAGATACTAAAGTTAACTATTTGATTTTTATTTAAAATAATATAGGCTACTTATAGAACAAACTGTATTTAGAATATAAAAATGTGTGTACAGTTATTGCAGTTGATTTACTTATTGTTCAAATTAATTACTATTGGTCAATTATATCGATGGGTATAATAATTAATTGGCATTTGATCATTTCGATATAAAAAAACCACTCCGCTTATCATACTCCCTCCACCAATGCCTACTCCTTCTTAGGTTATCATCCCCCCTCTACACCACCAACCAGTAACCCCGATTTCCTTCGGTCCCCTAGATTGATAGACTACTGGAGATATCATCTAAATTTTAAACATATCATCAATTATTATGCAATAAATGGATTGCAACCACATAAAAAATCTTTCTGGAAATGAAACATATTATTTTAGGAAATTTATGAAAATAGTTTTAGATTGTTATAGCTAACATCGCTAATGCAAGCATAATTTCACTGCATGTGGTGTTCTTTGATTGTAATGAGAATAATTGGGTCAGCGACGGTCAAATAGTCAGCAGCTGATGGCCATAATATGCCAAGTTGCATACATCTTTGGCGGTTAAAGGGTTAATAACCTATGCTTTGAAACAAACCCACAGATTTCAGGAGTTACTGTTAATACTTAGTATACACTAGTCTACAGATTTGATCAACATGTAGCTATTTAGGCCTCTATGAAAATCAACCAAACCTATTAATTTTAATTTTAAATTCAATAGTCAATTATATATTTTCATATCTACATAAAACTGGTATAGTATCATCTTAGAACCTTTCTGGATTAAATAATTAATACAGTACAAATAATTTATACCAATTTGTTATGGAAAATAGGTTAAGTAACACTATCTTGTATACATGATAGAAATATATGTTAGGCTCGTTATAAATATGAACACAATAAATTACGTACTACCTTATAATCAATCCTACCAAACTCGGTAAAAGAAAGTAATTTTGACAATTATTAACACTCTATTCATTGAAGAAGGTGGAAAAACGTAGGCACAATCTCACACAGGAACAAAGACGTACGTAGCTAGAAAAGTTGTGTTGTGTTAGTCACGTTTAGTACAAAATCCAACTTTTTGGCCAAGTACAGAACGAGTACACAAGACAAAACACAACATAACCAAACAAAACCAAAAATCTCGATACTTTGCATCGATAGATATTGACTCGATACAACCTGTGTATCGATAGTAAGGTTTTCGATATTCTATCGACCATCGACACTTTCGGACATTCTTGATTGCTTTGTATTAATATTAATAGTAAACTGTAACGCAGACGTTAGTTTTGATAAATACATTTCCTCACAGCCATAAGCAGTTATACTTATCTTCCATCATTCACCCCTCCCCCAAACACACTCACGCGCGCGCACACACACAGATCTAAGATTCCCTGTTATTCATATTTATTAATTTCAACAAACAGGCGTTTCAAGTTTTATACTTTTACGTCTGAAACAAGAGGCTACAACTCAATATAATATTTTTCAAGATTTGGCTTTTTGGAACAAATTCTCACCTATCACTGGAAAATAAATTGCTTTTAAACAAAGTTATTTTAAAGCCTGTGTGGACCTATCGAATTCAGTTACGGAGAGCTGCTTCAACATCAAAACCTTGACATCACGTAGCGCTTCCAATCCAAAATCCCGAGAAAGATTGTGAAAGCTCCTTAGTACATTACCAACAAAGTGATTCATAAACACTGAAATTCCGTTCATAAAGGACAAAATTTTCCATAGTGAGTAGGAAATAATTTGTTAACTTCCATGCAATTATGACTGAAAATATTTTAAAAATCACTGTTATATTCTTATTTTACATATTTCGTTCAGTGAGATTTTTTTTATTTACCCGTGGCTAAAATCATTTATGTAGCTTATATGCGACATTGAGTCATTAGGCATGAAATATTTGCAACAATTACCACTGATTTACAAAAGGTTTGTTTTGGAAAATAGGGCAATATTTCTTTACAAACAAACCCGAAAGTTACTGTTCGTAGTTTTTTTTGTTTGTTTTTTTTACACTGATTAGAATTTAGATTGCTACAGTCCTTGAGGTTGAAGAGTATACTAAATGTTTAGATATTCTTCTACGAAACTCGAAGAAATCAAGCTGATCACGCCTAGGAGTGGTTTTTTATTCTTGTTGCCTTCTGAAGTAAATCCATGCTGCCACTAATGTAAATTCAACTTAATGGAAGATGTATCGGTTAGTCCACTTCCTAGTCCTCCCAACGATTCTGTAAGAGCTGATCAGGCGATCTGCAAGATCGATTCCTCCCATGTTGACGTTACAGCTTCTAATGGAAGATGGACGGCTAACATCAATATAGACTTTGTTCTTTTTATCCCATCTGCGACAATTATCAGGTAGAAAAGTGCCTTCATTTGAAGACGTTACTAAGTATTACTGGTTTGTTATCGTAACTTTTTATTATACAAATTTGTTCATCATCTCTTACAACTAGATCCCAATATACTCGTCCTGCTCTCAACAATTCAGCATCTGACTTGAATGTTATTTCCTTTAGGATTCTCCTACGATCCAAAGTTCCAGTGCCTTGGCATTAATCTTTCATACTGGAGCAAATCAAGTAAGTAAACAGAAGTAAAGTAACGATCTATTAACAAAGAGGTGCCTGCATTGATAGTTTCAGCGTATCGCATTACAACCTTGCCTCCTATATTCAAATCTGTGCAGGCAGGATTATCCGTAATATTGTAACCAACTCCTTAACAGAGAAACCATATGGATTCGATTTTCCTCGTACTACCTGAAGGACTACTGCCCTAGAAGGGAATCATCTGCTCATCAACTAAGACTTTAGAAGGTCTATGTTTAGAAAGACAAGCTTGCCTGACAGTGTCAATTAAAGACTGTACCTTCCATAAGTGATTACTTCCTCTAGTCTCATTAGAAATTAAAGTATCATCAACCAGTTTAAGGTTCCCTCTCACGAGCAAGTATCTTTCAGTACTCATTGTTTCACATATCATAGTTACTCTTATTGCAGTTGCTCAGTACATACGGATTCTTGGAAATTTTAAGTAAAACATAGCTTTAGTCATGCTAAAAACTTGCTCATTTCTTTAGTGAATGTTTTTTTAGTTCTTTTATATTCTTTTTCGGGTAATTTTGGTAACTCATTGTGCTTCTTACTTCATAGACGAACTCAGGTATGTACCTTTTATAGTGGTCCAAGGGGTTAACTATAATATTATATTTTCATCCGGGACATGCTCATGTGCTGGTGGCAGCGGTTCAAAGGAGTCCTTGTGCTTCCAAATAATCCTCCTTCGCCTAGGGATCTCTTCTATTGGATCTGGGGATGCAGGTGGCTGTAAATCTTCTTCCTCAACATATTCATATTCTGGTTCTTGGAAGAGGGGAGGTACAAATGTAGGACCAGCATCCGTGTCATCAGTAGTAATCCTAGAGGTCAGAGCCATCGTCACGAAGTACATTAACCTGGTTTCGGATAGTATCGTCACATAGTCCTGAAAACACGTGGAATACATAAAATGGTGCGTAAATAAACTAAGTGTAAAATAAATAACCTAAAGTTTTATTTCAGACAAAAGTTACATATAGCATACCCCTTTATAACTTTAACTATTGAAAATTAAAAACTCAATGTAGTAAACAAGCTACGTCTCCGAAAGGCTTGAATCGAAGCGTAGAACCCAATGTAGTGAATACGCTACATAATTATTAAAACGCACACAATCTATTAACTACAGTAACACCTGCATGATACTAAGTACTATCAAAAACCTTAGTTTTTAGCAATGAAATATATATATATATATATATATTATATATATATATATATATATATATATATATATATAATATTTTAGACCAACTAAATATTAATGTTTCGTAAATTAACACTTACTTCAGCGAAACGTGCTTGAAATAAAACTGGTGTGCAAACCTCAGGTGGCACATTCTTGTGGCCGTGGAAACTAATAATAACCTCAAGCAATTGGTACTATTGCGTGCTGCACTCTTTGAGGAATACAGTAAACTATATCAAATGTTTGTTATAACAGAAATAAAACCTGCAGAAATTACTAAAGTGATATTTATACGCTACTCCAGGTCTGAAGAGGTTAAAGCTAAAGCATCGTGACGACCACTTAACTGCGGATTTGATATACAATAGAAATAATACATTTAGAGTGGAAATAACGGACAACAACATATATGTTACCGTTTTCACTATATCATCACATGGGATCCCTCAGAAATGAGTGGACTCCCTATTTTTTGGTTACACTTGTATAGATACAACGTGTAATGAATGCTCAGCTTCATAATTCGTCATATTTATAAGGTACATAATAAACCACATATGCAAGCTGCATACAAAATTTCAAGTCTATAAGTAAGTGTATTCTCCAGATAAGACAGGTGAAACTTTTAGGGTCCTTAAGCGATGATCGGCTATTAATTAAAGTGTGGCCGGAAAGTGCTGTATTCTGTCGGCCAAATATGAAACTAAAGCGATATTTGACTATATGCAGTGCATACCACAGCCAACACTGCTTTGAGTTGGTTTTATTTTATTCCACTTAGATGCTGATGTTATTCTCATTGTAGTTTTTATAGTGAACAACACCATTTCATATTTTTTTGGAATATAAAGAATACATCTTGTTTCTATCAATTACAACATATTATACAGCTTATTAATTAAACACTTTGGAATACACTACCTAAATCCAGTAGTTAGCCAGTACAATATAATTTCACATTGTACCGGCAAGTGAGAGGTCCGGGTTCGAGTCCTGGCGGAGCAAGTACTTCTTGTGACTCAATGTTTATTGAAAATTAAATTATGTAAGTTCTTAGCTTTTCTGTTAACACACTCATGACGTATTTGTAATGGAGCGCTATGTCATTTTGAAACGGAATTTGATTTTACAATAAAGCCCCAATCAAAGTTGGTCATTGCAGGTATTCCGATATAAGGTGTTTCTGGTGCCATGATTGTCTAAAAGGCCCATTTCAGTTGAAGACCAACTAAGATGTGTTTTGTAACAGTTAGTAATAAAATCTGTAACAAACGTTAGATAATAATGTTGTCTTTGATATCTGTATTACGGTACTCTAATAATCAGGCACTGCATACTCAATATTTGTTAAAATGTACAGTTTAACTACGTATTTACTAAGCCTTCCTATTTTATAACTGGATAATCCCTATGCTCATAAGTGATTACACAGAAGATTAAAATAAGAAGTGTTGTTGCTTTTCAGCTTACTCTATGTTGTTAATACTATAAACGTAAAGATTTTTTATCGAAGTTACTTAAAAGGTGGTTCCAACATAGCAGACAGGTGAAGTCTGTACAAATTTTTAGACATATCAAATAGATTTACGGCAAGGTGGCTTGGGTGAACTAATCTTTAAAGATAATTTAGACTGAGTCTAATAATATCTTCTTTGACTTTTGGGATGTTCAAATCTTGGCGTAATGTTTTTATTTTATACATACTAAGAAGCTTTAGCAAGTTTCCTTAACAATTTTAATCGATATTGTTGAAGTATCTTCAAATTTGAATTGCTTTCCGTGTCACATACCTGCTTACCATATAATTAACAGGTTTTAGGTTAGATTTATATAATACTAACTTGTTCTTCACACTACGTTTTGATTTAAATCCGAGTAGTCAATTCAATGTATTTCTTTTTCGGTTCAGCTACTGTCTCTTCGTCCAAATGTGGGATTACCATGTAAGCCTTCTGTCTAAGCGCAAACCTGGATAATTTACTTCAGTTACTTGGGCTAAAGGAATGTTATTCGATGTAACTTGAAGTCAAAAATTTTGATTTAATGTAAAAGATATGTGAAACTGATTTATTTTCGTTGACTTTGATTCTCCAAGTCTTAACACGATTTGTAATTACATATAAATCAGAAAAATCTTTATTCGATTGTTACACATAGTGTACATGAATGGCGTCACATGATTGGGAAGTAAATGGTTAAGTTTATTAAAATATGCTTTCCTATATTAGTATCTAACGAAATATAATACAATGTAATTTTAATGATTGTAAAAACTATTGTGAATTGTATAAAATTCAAAAAAGGAGTACAACGGCAGGTCAGTCAGGTAGCTTTTAAGTTTATTTTTAAATAATTTATTATTTTATCATTGAAAAATAGCCTAAATTAGGCTATTTCCATTTATACAAATTTAATGAATGTAAATACGAGTTGTTTGACAGGTATTTGGTCTTCCGATCATATGATAGTTTGGTTATTTAAAACTATATGTGACAGAAACGGCAAAATACAAAATAATTGAATTCTGAAAAGTAAGGGATGGTGTAGTGGTAGCGCACTTACCCAGGCAAGTGAGAGGTCCGGGTTCGAGTCCTGGCGGAGCAAGTACTTCTTGTGACTCAATGTTTATTGAAAATTAAATTATATCAGTTCTTAGCTTTTCTGTTAACACACTCATGACGTATTTGTAATGGAGCGCTATGTCATTTTGAAACGGAATTTGATTTTACAATAAAGCCCCAATCAAAGTTGGTCATTGCAGGTATTCCGATATAAGGTGTTTCTGGTGCCATGATTGTCTAAAAGGCCTATTTCAGTTGAATACTAACTAAGATGTGTTTTGTAACAGTTAGTAATCAAATCTGTAACAAACGTTAGATAATAATGTTGTCTTTGATATCTGTATTACGGTACTCTAATAATCAGGCACTGCATACTCAATATTTGTTAAAATGTACAGTTTAAACTATGTATTTACTAAGCCTTCCTATTTTATAACTGGATAATCCCTATGCTCATAAGTGATTACACAGAAGATTAAAATAAGAAGTGTTGTTGCTTTTCAGCTTACTCTATGTTGTTAATACTATAAATAATGTAAAGAGTTTTTAGCGAAGTTACTTATTTAAAAACTTAAAAGGTGGTTCCAACATAGCAGACTGGTGAAGTCAGTACAAATTTTTAGACATATCAAATAGATTTACGGCAAAGTGGCTTGGGTGAACTAATCTTGAAAGATAATTTAGACTGAGTCTAATAATATCTTCTTTGACTTTTGGCATGTTCAAATCTTGGCGTAACGTTTTATTTTATACATACTAAGAAGCTTTAGCAAGTTTCCTTAACAATTTTAATCGATATTGTTGAAGTATCTTCAAATTAGAATTGCTTTCCGTGTCACATAACTGCTCACCATATAATTAACAGGTTTTAGGTTAGATTTATATAATACTAACTTGTTCTTCACACTAAGTTTTTGATTTAAATCCGAGTAGTCAATTTAATGTATTTCTTTTTCGGTTCAGATACTGTCTCTTCGTCCAAATGTGGGATTAACATGTAAGTCTTCTGTCTAAGCGCAAACCTGGATAATTTACTTCAGTTACTTGGGCTAAAGGAATGTTATTCAATGTAACTTGAGGTCAAAAATTTTGATTTAATGTAAAAGGTATGTGAACTGATTTATTTTCGTTGACTTTGATTCTCCAAGTCTTAACACGATTTGTAATTACATATAAATCAGAAAAATCTTTATTCGATTGTTACACATAGTGGACATGAATGGCGTCACATGATTAAGAAAGTAAATGGTTAAGTTTATTAAATATGCTTTATATTAGTATCTAACGAAATATAATGCAATGTAATTTTAATGATTGTAAAAATTGTTGTGAATTGTATTAAAATTTAAAAAAGGAGTACAACGGCAGGTCAGTCAGGTAGCTTTTAAGTTTATTTAAAAAAAATTATTATTTTCTATTAATTTTATATTGCTTGGCAGAAAATTAAAAAATGTAGCTCCTATGTATATTGGTTTTTACAGAAAAAATGTTAGTTATGTTGAGCTACTGCCATATTATTTCTATTTCTTGTATTATAATTATGGGTCTCACCACTTTTGCCTAAGCTATGGGTACAGTTAATCACTGACATTATAGTTTCATATATATATATAATATATATATATATATATATATATATATATATATATATATATATATATAATACAGGGTGTCAATTAAGTCTGGAACCTCTTTTTTAATTTTTAAACCACACTATAAAAAAATACCAAAGTTCACACGTGCTTACTGGTGATAGTAACGCATACATCTGCCCAATTACCGACCGGATAATCCCTTTGGGGGACGATCCACAAGGAGTCAGACAAAATTCTTAAAATAGCAGCATAGGTCAAGTTTGGTATCAAATTAAAGGTCTTACTTAGCAGAGTACAATGCCGCAAACCGGACTTCAAAAGGTGGATTCATTCAGTAGTTATAGCTATTTGAATTTTAAAACAATTGAACAATTTAAATTACTAAGTATTACAAGTAAACACCAATTTTTAAGTATCTGTGATCAAAGTAAGTGTTCAAAATGTTCCCCTGAAAAGTATATATATGTGCACTGTAAACCGTCTTGATACCCAGTTGAGGAAAGTGATCCTTCACACTTTCATTCCATTTAAGTTTTAAAATGACACGAATTGCTTTTTTTTTGTATCACTAAAATTGAATTTAAATTTTTTATTGATGTGGATCCATATAATGAGATACCAAATATAATATGTGAATGGATATATGAAAAATAAATCATTTTTAGAGTTTCTTGTGAGCATAATTTTGACATTCTGCGAAGAGCATATAAACCAGAGTTAATTTTTGAAACTATTTTTTCTGAATGTTTATTCCATGTCAGCGAACTGTCTAACGTTAAACTTAAAAAACTTTACTTCTTCTTCCTTAACTATAGTCACTTCATCTATTTCTATATGAGGATTAATTTTATTTCTGCATTGGTTAGTACAAAATTCCATATAGCTTGTTTTTGTTGGATTTAAAATTAAGTTGTTTTCTTTGAAAAACTGATTTATTTTTGATACGCTGAGAAAAGCAGACTCCTCTATTTCCTCTTTAGATGAAGCAGTAATTCTTAGAGTGGCATCATCAGCGTATAAGCATAATTTATCTAGCTCTGGAATTCCTTTTAGGTAGCAGAGGAATAGAAGTGGCCCCAAAATGGATCCTTGAGGAACCCCGTAAGAAGTTTGTTTTTAAAATAGAATTATATTTACTAGTTAAATAATTATTCTTGTTATTCAGATTATATATTTCCACAAACTGCTGTCTGTTTTGTATATATGATTTTAGCCAGTTGTACTCCTTCCCATGGATACCAAACTGCGATAACTTAGTTAGTAACTTAGCATGACTAACACTGCCATGATTTGATTTATGATTATGATTCTTTAATATTTTTATATTTATGATTTATGATTAAACTCTGTTGTAATGTTGTAAGTAATAACATGCTCGAACACGATCTTTATGGATTGAAATAAAACTGCAGAATCATCTGCGAAAATCGCAATTTGAGTATGTTTATCTTCTGGGAGGTATGTAGTAAGTATAAAAATGGACCAAGTACACTTCCTTGAGGAACTCAGAATTCTATTGAATGTAGTTGAGCAAAAATATCTTGATATTTTATTTGGTAAAATCTGTTTGAAAGATGTGATTTTAATATTTGAAAATAGAATGTAAACACTTTTTAATCTTGTATAATAAAACAGTATGCCACGCCTTACGTTGATTAACATCTAAATCTAACGCTTGACTAACATCTAAAAAAGGTAGCTGATCAATAACGTTTATTTTCAACTAATCCGTGGACTTGTTTTATTGTGCTATGTTTCCGCCTAAAACCAAACTGATGAGCAGGTACTACAGAATGTTCATCGAGTATAATTGTAGTCTTCTCAGAAGAAACTTTCCAAACAGTTTTGAAATTATAGGTAAGAGACTTATTGGTCTGTATGAGGTCAGATAGATGAGAGGTTTCCCTGATTTTGGTATGACAATTAGCTGGGCTTTTTTAAATTGAACAGGTATGTGTTCCAGTCTCAATATGGCGTTAAATAAAAGTGTTAAGAATATAATCGCTTTTCTTGAAAGATCTTTCGTTATATTTCCAGTAATAGAGTCGTAGCCGGGAGTTGTGAGGATTGAGTTTGTGCGTTATACTGGGCGAACTTGAGACGGTATGAATATTTTAATGAGATATCAAGTTGAAGTGGAGAATCTAATTACTTGTTTATTTCGTCTTCGCTGTTTACAAAGGCGTCATTTAGTTTGAAAACATTCGAGAGATATTTTGCAAATAGCTCCGATTTTTCAATGTTACTTTTCGCCCAGTTTCCGTCAGCTTTTAAGGTAATTTGTATCTTAGACTTCTGTATTCTTTCAGTTTCTCACAATAACGAATAATCTGTAACTTCGGTTGCTGAGAGGCTTTCTCTTCAAACCACAGGTTTTTTTTAATTAAATTATATTCATCATAAATGTTGATCTGCTCTATTATTTATTGCCTTATCACACAGATTTCTAGTGTTTTGCAATATTCTTCTTAATCTTCTTTTCTCAACGAGATTTTCTTGGTGTAAAATTAGGATAATATAGGCCTACCCCTGATTTTCCAACTTTTGAAGAATGGTGCAAGGGCGTAGCTTCTTTGGCAGAACACTGTAAAAAATTGATAAAGTAGTCGGTAGCATTTCCTAAATCCTCAACACTGCAACTAGATATTTAAATTCAAATTTTCATTTGATAAATCACGAATCGAACCCAGTTATTAAATTTTGTCACTTGACTTTTTTTAAATACTTTTGAGCTGAGATGAAGTATAATCTCTGGCGAATGATCAGATGACATATCAATGCAGGATTTAATATCCGTGTAGTTTTGATTAATACCTTTTGTAACAAAAAACTTTACAAATCTGGAATTTTATCATATCAGTTGGCCAGTATGTAGGTTCACCCATAGACAAATGGTTGAAATGATTATCAACCAATGGTTCTAACCTTTAATAATGGTTCTTTGTTGTCCTCTAGGAGTGGGCCAATCTAGAACGCCGCCATTCTTAATGTTTCACCTCCTGTGTTTCACCTCACCTGTTTTGTAATCACCTCCTGCTGTACATTTATTCCCCAATGAGGTGAAAAACTGTTCAAATTTGTGTATAGTTATAACATGTGTGATGACAATAAATGGCTGAAAATGTAATAGGACCTAACCAATCTTCAAGAACAATGCTGGAAGCTTGAAGGCGATTCTTTCTGAAGCTGGGTAGTTTATAATGCTTAATTGTGTATTTAACTAAAATGGCACTACCCTCATGGGCCTAGTTGTCAGGATGATTAAAATAGTATAATATGTAGTTAGGAATTTGTTAATAACTTCTGTCCGTGAAATGAGTTTCTGAAATAAGTATAAAGTGTAAGTTATGTTGGGTGATAAATAACTAGACTTCTTAACTATGCTGAGTCGTTAGTATCCCAAAAAGCGCCTTTCAGAACAATGTTCATTTTAGACGAGAAAAATTAATAGTCAAGAAATTAAGTAATGTACTAATCTGTTCTTCTTGTTGAAATAAAGTTCTCAAATCAAGATTTCTGAATTATGTTAAACAAACCTTCAGATTCCTCAATGTGTCCATTAGATATTTGTTCTCTTGGAGGAGAACTGTCATTTGTATAATCATTTTGTAAAACTTGAGTGAAGGTTACCCCTTCAGTGACTAAACTATTTTTAGAGGACTGGTTTTGGTTAGGATTACTTAAGTTGTTTCGTCCAGATTGATCCATGTAGATTTCAAAAGTGTTTTATCTAAGGGATGGAAATTGTTTGTTTTCTATTTCTTCAAACACAGGACAACCTTTGTAGTTAACCGGATGCTCAACAAACCAGAGAACGTGAGCAGGGGATACCTTTGAAGGTTTGGTGCAAACATTTATATCGTGATCCTGGGAACATTTAACACAACGAAATGTATTTTGACAGTAGCATTTAGTATGTCTATAACGTTGGCAACGTTTACATTGAACAACTTCCTTCTGTTTATTAGGTGTTACAAATAAAAATATTTGCGTTTAATACTGAATTTGAAATGTTCTTATATTACTATTTAAAGGCTCTAAATCGATAAAAAAAAGACATTGGATTCTTTGTGAATCTATTTCTTACATTGAACAGATCTTTTACCTTGTGCCTGTCTTCTTCGATCGTTATTTTTAGGTCTTCAATAGAAATAGAGTAATGCATATTCTCCAGTACAACCCTATATGCTCGTTCTTGCTTTAACTGGTAAGTATGGAAACTTACATTCAAGTCTGTGAGTTCTTTGACTATTTTCTGGTAAGCGTCAGGAGATGAAAGGAAAAAGTTTATTTCTGTTTTGATTGAGACACTTGCACAAATACTCATTTTTACATACAATTGAGTCCAGAACTTTGACCCTTTCCGGGCCAGGCGGCAATATATTGCCGCCATAGATCGCGTCTGAAAAGTGCCAGGCGGCAATATATAGTCGCCTTGATATTCGTCGTTTTCTTAAATAAATACGACGTCAAATGATTAAAGTTTTATGTTTTTTTATTCCCTGGTATATTTGTAGATAATTAATATGAATATCATTTTTATTTCGGAGGTCTATGCATTTTTATTTCGTAATAATTGTCACGTGACATTATCAGCTGACTCGATCTATTGTTGTTAATTCTTTATGCTTTAGTGTACTCGTACTATTGTATGCTGGATTCTTCTTCATTATTTTATTTTGTGGTTGTAAATATTAGTAGTGTTAGTAGTTACCTGCTTAGCTATTGTGTGTAGTAGTTACAATGACTGACAATTTGCGATCTCACGGGAGTGAAATTGTAAGTAGCATATTTGTAAATAGAAACAGTGTAAATAAATTTCAAATAAAATTGTGTAAATATTTCGTGGTAAATAGTTGTTTTTAACTGTATTGAAACTGTTTATGGATCCTACAATCATCTGTTTACCGGTTCATCCATAATGTGAATATTTATTTTAAGTTTCTTGCAGTGTAAGAGTCAGTTGCTTTATCACTTGTTGCGAAGTACAATTATGCATATTTATACAAAATGTGTCATAAAAAAATTACTTATGAGAGAAATAACACAAAATTTTGTATGGTTGTTCCTTTCTAAATGTACAATATAATAAAATAGCTTCCACGGTAAAATTATTTTTCCTCTTTTAGTTATTTACAAAAAAAATAAATAAAAAATAAAAAAAAATTATGTAATCTATTAAAACATTATTTTTTTAAATTTTAAATTACTTAAAACTACATCTATATATTTTTGTTGTTGATATTATATATCTATATGAGTAATTTGGTGCAACTTTTAGATCATTCTCTAATTTTTATGAAAAGTTATAAATTTTAATCTAAGAGACTGCAAAATCGCAAATTTTAGCCTGGCACTTTTGACTAGTCACAAGCGGATATGATATGTGAAAAAATTTTGCAACATCTCATATTTGGTCCTGGCCCTGAAAGGGTTAACGGTGAAACATTTGTCACTCCTGGGAAAAATATAGGAGCTGGCTTTGAATCTTTTATTGGTTCTTAGCTATGACATCGTCATCCATAGACAATTCTTTGTTAGAGGATAGCTATTACTGAGTTGAATGGGGCCATCATTGTTTGTTATGTAACTTTACAAAGGTGTTTGAGTCCATAATCTGGCAAAGAAGTAATATTTATGTTTATGTTTCTTGATTTAAAAGTTTGCCAATTATTTGATTCATTGTCAGAAATGTATCCATCCAATAATTTGAGTTCATTTAATTTCATTCCGTTAAAGTTCTTCCTAAATGAAGAAATAAAATTATGACCATTTTCATGAGAGTTCTGTTCCAGAATGAAAGAAAGAGACAAAATCAAGCAGGTTCTTAACCTAAAAAAATAGATAAACTGAATATATCTATCCAAGGAATGTTCACAACTGAAAATAAACTATCGCACTGACCTTACATGATTAATTCATCAGGCATTATCAAATCAGAACATAACTATGTACACAATTAATAAAATACAACAAGTAGTTAAAGAGTTTCAAGAGAAAAATAAACGTACATACCCGATTACTGTCTCAACAATAGACTAAAACGATTTAAATTGTACTTAAATTAGTTAAACATATGATTGTGTTATCGCATTATAATGTTTACAGAGAACAGTTCATACAAATACGCCTAGACTAAAATATTCCACCCTAAACCACACTGAGAGTCTTGTGGTCAACAGCGTCAAAAGTCTTAATTAAATCGAATAAGATACTAAGGTTATGCTCATCTCACTGAACGGTAGTAACTGCTTTTCGAACAAATAAAGAACTGTGGAAAATGTGGAAGTATTATTGAGAATCTAGATTGAGATGAATATGTTTTATTTCAAGAAAATAGTACAATACGGTAATGGACTTAAGTAACAAACAAGTCAAGTAAAGGGATAGCTCAAAAACATTGTTTGACTGTAAAGGAGAAAAAAATCAGTTGAGATTCAAATAACTGGATTTCGTGGAAGTAAAATGTAATAAAATATATTAGCTACTAATAGGAAAGTTTAAAGATTTAGATGGAACTGTGATAGGACCTGTGGTAATGGTCTATTTATTGGAAAAATGATTTAGATTTTAATGTGGCAGAATTGTTTATAAGGTTAGTATTTAAAACTCTAGAAGTTTTCTTGGAAATCATGTTTAATAAATAATCCTGTTGAGTTTCAATTCGCCCATCTCACGTGAATATTATAAATTATAATTTGTGATAATTTTCCAGGTTGCCTTCAAAGGGTTGCCATCGGCCCTTGGCATGGTCGAATTTCACTACACCAATAAGTTTTATGTTCAAACTTCTTTAATTTATAATAGCTATTAATTCTGGTGTACCAATGATCTGTAAAATATAGGCCTCAGCGTCTCGAAGTTTTTGTTTGTTACTTAACATTTTTGTATGAAACAACTTTGCGTTGTTATAAACTGATTTTATTTAGCGAATTATAGAGAACGCTTTGTTTGAATCGTGTCTAATCTATATATATATATAAAAGAAAGTCGTGTTAGTTTACACTATTTATAAGTCAAAAAACGGCTGATCCGATTTGGCTGAAAATTGGTAGGGAGGTAGCTAAGAACTGGGGAGAAGGACATAGGATACTTTTTATCCCATTCCCGATTCAGGATTCCGGCTCACTGGTCTCTAAAAGTTACAGAAATATCCGTAAGAAATGCATTGCAGCAAACATATGTTATTAAGTGAAAGAGCCTTTTCAAATTTAATCAGCTGTTCTTTGTAAACATATATAATGCGACAAAAGAAATATATGTTTATATCATTTAATTACTATTTTAAATTTCTTTACACTTATAGTTTGAAAGCATAGAGTAAGCTTAAGAGAAACAGCAAATTTTGTTTCAACTGTTTCTGCAATCACTGTTAATCATAGACTTTACTATCCAGATAATACAATTCAAATTTGACGTAAAAAAATTCACATTTTAACTGCAATATTTATCTAATATAAACCATTCTCGTGCTTGATCAGAAGAGCAATGCAGATATCAAAATTACTATCTTACGTTGGCTATAAATATAAAGAATGTTATAAAACCAACCTTAGTTGTTTTTTTTTTTTGACAGAAGTATGGTTCTCAAAACTCCGTGTGTACATATTCTCTCAATCGAGACAACAAAGCAAGCTCAATCATGGCATCGGAGAGATAACTAATTTGATCCAGAAGTGATACACGCGCAAAGCCTAAAATAAAAACCATACGCAATTTCGCTTAACATCTGAAGCTCATAATCATTAGACTGTAATAATATGTACCTAAAATATGCCTATTTTCTTTTCAAAATTACATTGAGCGCCATCATTTATTACATTGTATGTGCGCTAATGAATTCCAACTTTTTGACTCCTGTCCACGATGGTCTAATATAGTTCAATTGTATACAAAAATCATGGAATATTGGAGAAAAATTCCAGTTATTTCACAGGTGCATATTGAGACTGTTTTAAAATTTAAATCTTAAATAGATCATAAGCTTGGAGTATCTTTCAGTGACTAATCATTTATCTCAGAAGGGTAATAACGACATTCAAAAGAAATATCCCTCCTATGTCCCCAATTTTTCTGTAGGAAATCGTGTGCGAAGCCGTGGGTATTTGATTGTAATTGGTATTTTATTGAAAATGAAGAGTTTTCGTTATAAAATACTACGAATTTATTGACGAACTAGCTGTTACCCGCAGCCAATTGCGCATAATTGCTTTTACTAAGTAATATAAGGACTTCAGTTCTTAAGATTTGCGTGCGAAGCCGTGGGTAACAGCTAGTAATATCTATAAAAATTAACACTTTGTCTTTCAACATCTCTTTCACTGAACACACTATTTCAATTGTACTTGTTACTTTTAGACTGCTAAATAAAAGGCTAATTTGCTACTTGAAAGATTAACAAAAATGTGTAGGCCTATATCGTTATCCCCCCCTGTCAGACCTCAGGTTGATGTCTGTAATAGTTTGTGTAAAAACTGTAACCAAAAACACTATCCAATATGGCAACAGATTCTTTGTTATGACGAGCAGGATTACATTAAAATTACCAAGAAATTACATAGATTTATTTTACTTTAGATTTAGATTTATTTATTTTTATAAGGCTTGTGCTAACCAGACTTTCCAATTACCTGTCTCTCAATGGAATTTTACATGACCATCAATTTGGCTTTCGTGAGGGATTGTCTACAGACAATGCAATTTTTAGTCTTCTAACTGAGGTATCAAACTCATTGGATAACAGGAATCACGTGTTTGGCCTATTTTTTGGATCTTACGAAGGCTTTCGACGTTGTGGATCACGGGTTGTTGCTCAGAAAACTTGAAAACTTGGGTATTAGTGGGAAAGCTTTTGATTGGATTGCTTCTTTTCTCCTGAACCGTAGACAGATTGTTGAAATTCCTTTTATTGATGATACAGGGTGCTTGAGAAAACAATTTTCTGAGGAGCGAGAAGTACGCACTGGAGTTCCCCAAGGCTCCGTACTTGGTCCTTTATTATTTTTACTATTCATAAATGACATCCATCGAAGCGTGAAAGGTTCCAAGTTGTTTTTGTTTGCTGACGATACCTCCTTGGTCATCTCTGGTTGCACTCTGGTTGAGCTTGAAATCCAAACCTTTGTTCAGGCCAGTAATCTGCTGCAGTGGTTGGGTAAACTCTTTGTTTGTAAATACATCTAAAACCAATTTTCTTGATTTTGGAATTAGAAAGTCTGCTAAAACGTTGATTGAATCTCAAAACATTATGATTGGAGAGACAGAAATGTGTCCTTCTTTGAATGTTAATTATCTTGGAATTGTTTTGGATGATCAGCTAAACTTTTTTAGTCACATTGATAAAGTCACGAAAAAAACTAAGCAGCTGCATATTTTTGATGTATAGACTATCCTGTTTTGCTAGTGAGGAAATTCTTTTGCTTGCTTACTATGGCTGTTTTTATCCTTACCTTTGCTATGGAGTCTCTATATGGGGATACGAGAGTAAAAAAACTCAATATGTTTTTCGTCTCCAGAAAAAGAGCTATAAGGATTATTTTCAAGTTGAGTCGTTCCCAGTCTTGTAGAGGTTTCTTTCGCAGTAATACGTAATATCCTTACGTTCCCATCCATTTATATCCTTCAGTGTCTTTCTTTTTACAAAAAGTATCCCCACCTTTTTCAGTCAACGTTAATCCAGCCCATAATTACTCCTTAAGAAAAAGAAACAACCTAATCCTACCCTGCCATAAAACATCTTTTTTTGAAAAACAAAGTCTTTACTCCTGCATCCGCCTTTTTAACTCTTTGCCATCCTGCTTGAAAATTGTTGTGGACGATAGGGAATTTTCAATATCGTCTGAAAAAATTTCTTATTTCGAAAGAATATTACAGTGTCCGGGAATACGTTGAGGATAATAAATTGTAGATCACTCCTGTTATATTGATTTGGTCTTGTTGTGTTTGATCTGTCAGTAGTGTATACTTTAAGTTAGGATATTATAATTTTCTTGACGAATGCCTATGCATGTTATGTTTTTGGCAATAAATGAATTGATTGATTGATTGATTACGTCGATTTATATTCGTGTGCGTTAGTTTATTTACCGATCGCTATAACGTGTTTTCTGTCACACTTTGTGTATGAAAACTCAAAATTAGACAGCAAAATTAACGAAATCCGTGCTTTGTAAATAACATTTAACTTGAAGTTCATATTTTCTATATTTGTTCATCGCCGAACGTCTGCCGCATCTGTGTGCAATGCACGCATTGGACAGTAAACACACAACTACTACTTTCATGTCTCAAAATTTGTGTAATTGTACGCACAGTAAATATATCATCTATAGAAATAAATGTCGATTTGTATCCCAATATTTGTTATTAATAATGGCGTCGTTTGAAATTAAAAGACATTTAAATGTTGAATACATATTGTTTAAGTGATACAAATAGACGCCCATATTTTCAAGTAAGAGATATGTATCGTGGAAACCCATTCGAGAACGGATTAATTTTAGGTAAAAGATGTAGAAACTCTTTTGTATTATTGTGCGGTCTCCAGAAAGTAAAAATTTCGCTTATGTAAAAGCAGTTTTTTGTATATCATAATACTCGTATAATAATGTTCTCATAAGGCTGTCAAACTTATAAATGTTTTATATTATTAGCATTTAATATATTCTGATAGGGGAGGTGCTCCCGGATACCAGCTTGAGTGGGAGGTACGAAAAGTTTGTAGTGGTAAACTCTCCCCCCCCCCTTATTAGGTCATCCTAGATACGCCTATGGGTGTATACTGTGATAAACTGTCTGCAATATAGATAAATATAGTCTATTTGTTTACGGTAGCAGCTAAAAATGTCTGCATATATGCAACATATGTTGAGGGTCTCAGTTTTTTCCATAAATGTAAGGATTGGCAACACTGTTGGAAGCGGGGTGAAGAAGGAACGAACGTTCTGATCCAAAAACTACCATCGACTACTTTCGTGAGAGCTACTATAGTTGTTTGTACTCAAATGAAAATAATAATAATTATGTAATCAAAGTTATAATCATTTAGTGCACAGAATTGCAGCGTTCCCGGAGGACCTCCCATGTAGAAACAGGTGTTATGAAATGGACTGCTGCAGTATTTAAGAGGTACTAATGGAAAAAATCACCGATTTAAAATGGAAGGGATTAAACGACGGGCGGTCGGGTGCCCTGAACGAGGTTTGGCTCAATTAAGTCATAAAAGCCGGATTTGGAACCGAACCCTCCTTCCCCTCCCCCCCCCCCCCCCCAAGGAATGAATTGAACTACTCTGGACCAATTGTGGGGCACTTACGTAATTGATTTATGTATTGATTGTCATTGTTGTCATAAGAGATTTCTTTGAGTGGATTTACGTCACTGCCACCTCAATTTATGTTAAATTTCAAAAGTTAGTGATTCTCTTGCAATCTCCACTGAATTCGGAAATGGTCATTTGCGAAATCCGTTACGTCACGAAGAAAATCTAAATTGTCTTGAACTTGACTTTTGAATATAAGTGTATTCTTCACTTTTAAAAGTAATTTTTGAAAAATAAGCCGTACAAGACCTATAAAACGACAAAATGATAAATTTCAAGGAAATCGACATAAGTAGTAGTTACAATAGTTGTTCCAGACAGTATAAGATATACGGAAATAAAATAAATTAGGTCTTGACCATTTGATTGTTTCCACTTATCTCGTCAAGATCTGCAAGTTCGAACTTACATGAATTCGCCCCACGAAAGCTGTTTTCACATACGTCATAGGGCGCCCCTAATATAAGGAAATTTCGTCAAAACTTTCCTGAAACATTTGTAACAAAATATTAAAATGTCGTATGTTAAGAAAACAGTTTCTCTCCATGAACCGAAACAATTTGTAACTACTCTAAATATTTACTTCCGGAGAAAGTTATCAACATCTTTCTGCAAACCCAGCAGAGATAAAGTTCAGTCATTGGGCCGTA